>NW_025335505.1:23576244-23683634 GCF_004798865.1 Varanus komodoensis | reverse complement strand
GAGAGAGAGAGAGAGAGAGAGAGAGAGAGAGAGAGAGAGAATGCTGTCAGGGTAGGGAGAGCAATAGGAGGGAGTAGAGATGGGGGCAAGGGAGGGAATAAATAGAATGCTCAGAATGCCCAAACATTTGAACCTGAAAGAGTGAACAGAAATATAAAGTGGTTGCATTGTGCATTTAAAATGCAAAATCTAGCTAAAACTATCATTTGCATTAATGTATTCTGAAATATGAATTATTAAGTGATTTGCATTGGCACAACAAAAGCCAATTTAGAGAATCAGGTTTACCCTGAAGCATTTACCATTCTTTCTTCCCAGTCTATTGTAAACACTGCTAAATATGTAAAAAGATTTCTTTTCCTAATTGGAAAAAGTCTATACACAATACCTGCACAGAAAAAGCATCTTTAAAACACTTTTCATATGACCATATTCAAGTATTTGCTTTTGTATTTTGTACCCATTTCCCCCCACTTTGCTTTCTTTATCTCAGCCATTGCTTTTAATCACTCAGTTTTAAAAACATGCATTTATTGTTTAGAGGTCAAGGAAATAGCCTGCCAGAAGGGTAAAAGGAGTTCTTTCTGTTTTCCTCTTTCTGACAGAGTATGAGAAAGAAAGGTGGTACTCTGCCATTCTTCAAAATGTTGTATTTCTCAGTGTGCTACATACAATTGACCCGAGAGCAGAATAACAACAGCATATAGAACTATTAGCGGCCATAAGAAAGCTTTTCCCCAGCAGAATGCGGTGCAGTGTTCAGATTCAAGCTGAGACAAGGCTCCTGTGAGTTCGGTAAGTACTTATAGATATCTCTTCTTCAAAGCAGTACGAGACCCCTAAGTGGCTGGCTTTATGAACAGTGAATTCAAGACTGGCTGTGTCTCCTGCGATGTTGCAGAAGATCCACTACAAGGTGAAGCACGGGCAAGCTGTACATACTTATGGTGTATTTTTAGGTTAAATAGGGATGCTGGGATTTGGTTAAATCTGTTCCTCCTGTGCTTTGCAGATTTTCAGGTACCTTTCATTCTATTGTCCACTACTGGTGGAATCAGATTTTATTTTATTTTTTGAAGGCACAGGATGCCATTCCTGTTTGCAAAAGCATATTTGTGCAAATGTGCATTTGTGCATGGAGCTTTTATGCAAATCACCCCTCCAAATTAAAAACAGAATGAAATGAAACAAAAACTAGTATGCAAGTCAGTGGAATCCACATGACTCAGAAAGGCTGGTCCTCTGTGGAATCCACATTTTGGATTCAGAGAAATGTAAAGTTCTTTAAATCCACTGTAGATTTCTCTGTCATTCCTGGGTTGCATGGGAGAGAATGGTAATCTCCTTGTTGGCAGCATATATGGAAGCATAAAAAGATACAGCATGACTTGTATGTTTCCTTTTGGCATTTCCCGTGATGTGTGAAAAAGCCTATAGTCACATTCACATCCTTTTCCTGATCACCTTGAACCATTCTCAGTCCACCTTGTCTCTCTAAGGAACTGTGGGCAAAATGGCTGAAAGATGTAGTAAAAATACCTCTAGCATGCACAATAGTAAAAGGAATAAACACTGTCTTCTACCAAAAATAAAATAAAATAAAATAAAATAAAATAAAATAAAATAAAGGAAAAAAGGAAGAAGAAACATATATATCAATGTATTTTTAAACATGCAGTCATTCTCCACCATAGTATTGTTTTAGAAGAGATATCAGCAGATAAAAATGCTAAGGATGCCAATTATTAGTCAATAAACTACTTGCACAAAAAATTGGTAAGCATCTGGACTCTGAATTTACTTAACAGCCTAATCTCTGCTGCACTGTGCATATGAATGTCAGCAATATGGTGGCTGTAGCTTCATAAACAGTAATTTGTATATGTGAACCAGTTATTACAGATCAAACACCACACAGAGAACTTTGTATCATCTCTCATCACCTAAGATACAGTGTATTTCAGCAGTTCATTCATAATTCAGCAGCCAGTCATCAAGAGTTGTGAAATCAAGTGATGGAACATCATGGGAGACACAGCCGGTCTTGAATTCACTGTTCGCACAGCCAATTGCTTAGGGGCCTTGCACTGCTTTGAAGAAGGGATATCTGCTGCCCATATGTTGGGCTTTGGGTCCAAGCCAACTTTTGGCAACCAGCTGCTCTCCACTTTTACTTTACAAAGGCAATTGGGGTTCCTCAGCTGGGACACTGTCATGGAGAAGGCAAGGAAGATGCAGGATTCCCGCCATCCTTCGACTGCAGCATCTTAGACAGACTCTAACAGTTGCAGAACAAAGCACAAGGGTGAAACAGATACATGTGGGAGAAATACGGAGCATAGGATGGAAGAGTCTTGGCAAAGAATGTGTGTGCCAAACATTTTGGCCATGCCAGACTTTGACAGTTGGCTGTGTCAAACATACAGCACTGTACCCCAAGCCCATTCATAGAATCCAAAACAAGGAACTTCTGTCAGGGCTGGGTTTTACGTTATCCTTGAAGTCTCTGTCTTGACAGGTGCCAGTCATCTCATACGGTTGTCCCAACATGATTGCTTTTATCTCATCACACAGAAATGCTCCTGTGTCTGTAATATCATTATGCCACCTGCCCTGACCCACCTTATTGCAACATGCAAATATCACAGCATGTGAAATAACCTGTGTGCCAGGCATCAAATAGAATTTGCCAGAATTCCTTCAGCTAGCAATTCAGGAGAATTGCTTTTATGAGTAACCATGAAAATCGCTGTAGATGAAATCATCTGAATCTGTTATTTGTTCTGTGCTCTCTATCCAGCAAGTGAAATTTCACACTGATTTCCTGCTGGTTGCAGTCAACACAGGTAACACACACACACACACACACAATCATCTGTCTATACATGCAATTGTAGATATTCTGCCACCCCCTGGTAGTGGAAGAATATAAAGTGTCTTTTATATTGGCAGAGATGTGCATTTGTGATTAATGTATTCATCATTCCTGAAAGGAGATGATATACTTTCAGTTTCTATAAATGGGCTATCTATACAATTAGGCATGAATTAGTACAGGTACTTGTTTGGTTTGGGTTTTGCCTAACTGTAACTGTATCCTCCCTTCATCTGCCCCTTTTCCCACTCGCAACGTATTTTAAAAATATGGAGTCCAGGAATGTGGTAATACTGCACAAGACTACCCTGACATGATCGGGAACATCTTCCACTTCTGTAGATGTACAGCTTTTCTAGATGTGCCCTCAAACTGTAATGTATAAATAAGGCAAAATGAATGCTTGCACAAATAGGCATCCTATGGAGGAGCAGGGTCGGTTGCTGCTCTAATGGGAATTTTATATCAGAAGGCAAAAAAGTTTGCCCTCAGTAAATGTATGCAATAGGTTCTCATAACTTTCATACCCTCTATGGAAGAGGGTGTGTTTCCAGGACTGTTTTAGAGTTTGCCTGCTCTAAAACATGGTGCTTTGGATATTTCCTATTGCTTTTTATCGAAAACTCTTTTCAGACTGGATGCATTGTGTTTGAAACCATGGATTGTGTGTGCTGCTGTTTATAAAAAGAACCCATGGTCATCCAGAATAAGTTCAGTCAAGCATAGATTTGACTGTAAGTTTTCTAGCTACTTTCATTGCTAAAGAGTGAACTGATATATTTAACAATATACTTAGCTGGAGGGCAGTAAGCAACCCAGCTGGTCCACTTATGCCACTGATGTATTGCTAGCAGAAATAATGCCAGTAGTGCAAGCCAAACTGACAGATTTTCTTGTGTTGCCAGGGCACACTATTGGCAAAGAGCTAGAGGGTGATTACACTAGTGCTGTCTTGATGGCATATGAAGAGTAACAGTGTTGGATGCTGCCCCATATATCCCATGAACTGATCATCTTAAGTAAAAAAGAGCTCCTAGCCTTTAATTCCTAAAAAGCAAAATTTCTAGTCCTCATGGTGGTTTCCCCATCTAACTGAGGATCTATTCCACTTCATAACTGTGAAAAGCTCTGGAATTCAGTATAGGCAGTCCTATTTTTGGTTAAGAAACACTTGTTTTTATTTATTTATTTATTTTTGCTTTGCTACCTTCATGGCACTCAGTTGTATTTGTAAAAATTAAGTAGAACATGATATGCTAGAAAACCATCACTTAAGTGTTTGAGCCCACAGCTGAAAATTAAATGTGCCTTCCTGGTCACTTCTGAATGGTTGTGGGCTTGAATAGGCAGTTCGGTGAGCATCTCTTCCAAAAATGAAGCATGAAGGTCTAGCCTTTGTTTTCCAGCCTTCCTGAATCTGATGCCTCCTGGACTCAGATCCCATCATCACTGCAAGAATGGCCATTGGCTACACTGATATGGATGATGGGAGCTGTAGTCCAAGGTTCATTAGGGTACCCCCCCTATGAAAAATGTCCCATTTCATGAGCCTGGAGCACCACAACTCCAACAGTTGGGTTTAAGAAGAAATGCTTGTAGGACAGAGAAAGGCCTGGCAGGAGGGCTGAAATCCTGGCCCCTCATATGAAAAAGGGGCAGGGAAAGAAAGGTTAACCCGCTCCTTGTGAGCTGTGGTCCCAGTCTGGACTGGGACCCTACATAACAGAATTTTTCTCCAAACTGTGGTTGGTCTTAAGCACACCATTGTTGCAAGTATGCAAGGTGTAGTGTGATGCTAAGCAGTAGAGTTGCTGCCACAGATCCTACACCAAGGCACACTTTGGCCCACCCAGCCCAAGTTGGCCAACTCTGAATGAGAGAAGTTCGCCAGGGTTTCTGGAAAGGGTCCTTCCGGAGATGCCACGGATGGAACCTGCAAAGCAGCTGTTCAGTCCCTGAGGTGAAGGCCCTCATGGCTTGGTGGGGGGAAATGCTGAAGGAGACGGTCCTACCTATTGTGAGCGTGCACAGCAGATGAGTCAAATCAATCACAGAGAGTAACTAAATAGAAACAAATGAGCCTGCCAAGGTGGTCAGTTGGATGGGAGAAGTATAATTTTGGATCACACGTGTTGTGCTGTTAAGTCAACTCTATGGTGACCCATAGTATGGATGATCTTGGCGTGAAACATCCTTACATTTGATGATCTTTTCTAGTCCCTAGTGGCTGCAGTTCTATTTATACTGATGACTGATCCAAGGTATGCAAAATCTTTCACAATATAAATGCCTTCATTGCTCGTAGAGCTCTGATTTTTGTTTTCTTAGTGTTCCACCAGAATCCTGCTTTTGCACACTCTTCTTTCACTTCCATCAGGATTATGCGTGAGCACTCTGAATCTGTCTTTTTTGGCAGTCTTGTAATTATGAGGATTTTTTATTAAAAAACCCAGGTCTTCCTCAACATGTCAGTCGTAGGTCCTTGGTCTCAATCACAGCTCAGTTTGCAGTCACCTTTGCATGCATTAACATCCCTCTGCAGTGGTTTCTTCTAGACATATTGAGTGTGTGTGCACACGTGCGCATGTGCGTGCATACACATGCATGCATTTAAAGAACCACCATCTCAAGGACAACTCTTCAGAACAGCTAAAGAGTTTTTCAAACAGATGTGACCGATGATATTCAAAGGAAGGGTGCTAAGACCTTTCTAGACCTGGATGTTTAGATTTTAGCTCTCTGCGTTGCCATGTCAGGCTAAGGGATTAGCTGGTGTAATAGATCTAGGAAAGCATGTTCAAGATGTCATTGTGAGCACTCAGGTGCTTGCTAGGATGACCCTTGTGGGATTGTCACTGCAATGACAATGAAAAAGCTGGAGCTGTTTTGCAGAAAAAGTGGTTTCTTTTCCCATGTCCTGTTCCCAACCCAGTATGTCCTGTTTTAGTCTTTTTGGACAGAGGTCCATCTGCCATTTCTCCTTTGCTCAGGCACAGAAGGCACTCACAGTCTGCAAATAACTTTGGTTTGATTTTCCTCACCCCCTCAGCTATAGCCTTGGGGGTATGGGGAGAAGAATTGGCACAAACTACACCTCTGATGTTACCTGGATGCCATGGGGTTGTTCTCTTGATCCATTTAAACTGCTCTTATTTCTCTTCAGAGATGTCATTATGGGATAAAATCTGATCGGCTCAGTCAAATCACAAGAACGTACTTAATTAGGTGATGCTTGCACATCATCAGACATCACACAGTGGTGTCATTCTGCTGATTGTGTGATTTCTGCTTGGGTGAGATGACGATGACCCCAGCAGTAATTTGGAGAAGGAGTGATGGACAAACACTGGAGATGCTGGGGGAAATAATGACAGAAACAGTAAAAAGAGGTAAATATTTGCACAAGCTATGTAATTTCTACATAGTTGGTATATGTATGCAAGTTTGCTCTGTGGTACTAGAAATGGTGTGACCTATATAAATTTAGATGTTACCTGCCACCGGTCTGCAAAACTATACTTTTATAAGGAAAGACCCAGACAAATTTGGAATTGCTACTGAATGTTTTCAGCCATTAAATTAAATTAAATTAAACTGGGAATTGGGATTGATCTAGGGGGCACATGAAATGGAATTGGTTTAACATGACCCCCTTTTACTTTGTTTAACTTCCTTGTTCATTTCCTTTGCATGGCAAGAATAGGAAAAGCTGAAGAAAGGGTAACTTGCTTTCTATAACTTAGGCCAATCTTGCAATAAATAAGAAAACAGTCCACCTTCTGACAAAGTGATTCATTTTATCATAAGAACACTTGTGCTATCACCCATTATGTTAGTCAAATGAAAGAGGTTTGTTATCTATCTATGTTGATACATAATGTATATTCCATATGAAGATGCTTTTTTGAACAGAATCTTCTCCAGGTCCTTTCTATTCATACATTTTAGTATTTTTTTCTTTTTTAAATCCATCATGGCTCATAAACAGTGTTTACTGATCCCTTACCGAGATGTCTGCCACTGACATCCAGACCTTTGTGCTTTCCTGATTTGGGAAAGGGTGTTCTTTCCTTTTTCTCCCCAAATCCAGAGAACCTCGATTGGGTTGGTTATTCCATCCTGGCCCTAGAGATGGTCCTTCTGATAATGAAGCCTAGTCAATAGACAGACAATTTGGCACATCTGAGGCCTTGGCCAGCATTTTGATTTGCACATGCAAATGAAGATCTAAAACACCCTGCAGGTCAACTAGCAGCAGAATCATATGCCTCAAGAAGCAGAACCCAGACTGAAACCTGATGTTGTACCAGTTGAAGTTTCCAATCACTTTTTAAGTCAACCCAATAGATTTGCACTTTCTCGTTAAGGAGGATATGGTATCAAGGCTGTAGCAAGAATATTATTTCTTGATTTGATTGATTTGAACTCCATCTGTCCACCGAGAAATCTGGCATCCAGGGCCATCTTCAATCATAAATGGAACTTGATTTAAAGAATAAAAAGCAAATATGTAAAAAACCGTCACAATCACAACCTAATTGTAATGGAATAAAAACATCACCCACCCCAAGAAGTTTTTGAAAGCCCTTTGCTTACAAGCCAAAGGGCTGCTTGAGTAAAAAGCTAGGCATAGTTGGAAAACTGCCAAGTGCCCACATTCAAGGAGGGGCCACAGACAAGACCCTCCTGGAATTGCTTCTTTCCTTCACCATACTCACTTGCTTGTCCATCTGCCTCTTCTGCTGTCCCAGATGATGGAGGTGGTGAAAAGGAGGAGCAAGTGAGGCCATGGCCTAATAATCTTTTTGAAGATGCTGCTGTTTTGGCAAAGCAAAGACAGTAGAAACTTCTTCCCTACTAGCCCAAGGAAAGGGGAGTTAGTAGGCCAGAACAGTACTGCAAGTTTAGCACACACTGTGGGAAAGTTGCAACATATAAAAACTTATGATATGACTGGTTTGAAGAAATGCAGGCTATAGGGCAGATATATGTGAGGAGGAGGAAGGGTTGGGATAAGCATCGTGTGCCACCCCAGTGAGTCAGGCATTAGATTGATATTTAAAAGGCAAATATCATGGAGTAAAATGTGTAGTGTAGATTGTGGGCTAGAGTCCAAAATGACTTTTCCATGCAACACCAGAGGACGATAACTTTGGGAGAGCGGGAACCCATTTTTCCCTTTAAGAATGTACTGCAAATGTCAAACATCAGAATGGGACAAAAATGAGATTGAAAATAGCACCTGTAGCTGCCCTGAAGCCCCCAAAGGGTCAACATTAGATTGTGTGCAACTTAATTTGGACTCTTTAGGGAAGCTGTTTTGTTTGCAGTGTTCAATATTTCTTGCGTGAGTATCTCATATTGGGTGTAAGGTGCCTTTTGCCACTCCTTGACTAAAGGTAATACGCAGTTTGCCTTCACAGCCATTTCAATTGTTCAAAGTGCTTAGGTACATGATTTCAAGAATCATACTAAAAATGAAAATGTATTGTGTTAAACATGACTGATCCGCACACATAAGGATTCTTAGTGAGACAGAAGTGCAGGATCTTCATTTGTTCAACAGTACAAATGAAGATGAACATTTAATAAATGTTGGGCTCCTTTCCAAATGAACTTTTTGGGTTTTTTGCCAATGATCCTCCCACAACCAGTGGCAACTTCAGGATTTCATCAGAGCTCTGCTGTTCTTAATATCTGTTATTTCTAAGGAGTTTCCATTTCTGAAAAAGAAGCTGCTTATCTGCCTTGGTGGGAAAATATTTTGCTATTAATTACTGTCATGAAGTCTCATTTGGCAATCTATGCTCTGTTTTTATTTCACCAGAATCTAGTCCCCCTCTCAACCTTGTGCAGTTCACTGAGAAAAACATGCGGCATGAATCCATCAAATCAAGACCCTTGTGTATTAAAATAAAATGCTTAGTAAAAGTCTCAGAATTTCTGGAACAAATGAGTCTCTTTCTTGTAAAGTTCATGTTACGTAAACGGAGGCTGGGAATTTTGAACTGGGCACACACAGTGTACAGTGCAGCAGACTTATTCAGCCCTGGTAAGTTTAGGACAGAATATGAACAGAATGTGTAACTGCCACTCCAGTTATTCGAAAGAGACACCCTGGTGCTTTTAACACTTTCTAAGAAATTTCTCACATTTAGTCCTCAGTGTTCATTTTAAAATTCTAAAGGAGCTTAAGGGAAGGTCTTTTGATTTTAGCATTCAGAGCCATGCATCAAAGTGAAGTGGGAAAAAAGAATTAAGGATAAAATGCTTTCTGATTTACAGTTAACTGGCTCATGTATGAGCACCAGAGAAAGGTGGCTGAGTGAATGGGTAGTGCTTGAATTGGCCAGTTCATCTCAGGTTCTGAGTCTTCCGCTGCATAGGCAAGATGGCTTGGTACTTAGGCTGTTAGCAAAAGTTTGATCTGTGGCAATTAATGTGATGATAATACTTATCTTAGGACTGTGAAATGCCACATATTGAATGCAACCAACACAACTTTACTAACATTCCGAAAGGGTCAGTGGCATCATATGGATGCTGCTACACACATGCACATGAGTGGAGGTGTGCAATTAAGCCTGGATCCTCTGCTGATGTTGCCTCCAGCTGCCCCTTTGGCCAGCATATTTCAGTAGCTTGCATCCCTATGAAGGGCTTTTCAGGAGGCTGCTGGGACAATCAGTGTGCAAGCAGAGTTGTGCCATGTAGTTGTCAGAACATACAGCTGGTGAAGGGTGTACTTTTGGCCAGGTTTGTGGGGCTGGCAGATGCAGCAGCACTGGAGGCACTGGCTTATATGCCCTTGCACTCCCCATAACCTCCCATTAAGTTTTCATGCCATTTCTATCTTCTCTCTTACATGGACAATCTGTTAAAAAAGAAAAAGCAGAGCAGCCATCTGGTGCTTTCTCATTGGTAGCACTTGGGGCTCTCCAGCAGGAAGTGTCCTAAATTTCAAGACTGCCACCTACTAGAATGGTCAAAGTCACTTCCACTGGGTTTATCTTCAGTATCAATTGCAGAATGAAGAACTTCATCTCAGGTACTGACCCATATAAGCACCATGTACAAGAAACGTGATGGGAGCATCTTCCTGCTGGACAGTTCAGAAATGTGAAAGAGCAGTGCATTGCTTCAGTATATTGACTGGTCCAAGCCTTCCTGCAGTTTCGGGGATGACAAGCACTGTGTCTCATAAAGCAGCAGTCTTCAACTGTGGAATTGGGAACCACCTGTGCTACCATCTCCAAGGTGGTGCTTGTGGGCAATGCTGTTATTGCACGCATCTTTCTTGGTGCCACCAGGCTTTGCCCCTCCGGATTCATTTCTTTTACATTAAAAACATTTGCACAATTGGACATTCCCATAAAATCAAAATTGTGTGCAGCATTTCAAGTGCATTCAGCTGCCCGGAAGAGAAGAAAAAAGCAAGCTGGATTGGGGTGGATATTCTGGAGGCTCAGAGAGATAGCTTGGTGTTGGTGCACAGCACTGCATGTTGATCTTGAAAAAATGAAGTTGATGCTGTGCAGAACCTCCTGAATCAGGCACCATTAATAACTGGTGCTGAAACCTGACCATATAGACAAGAATAGTGTGTGGCCGTGTGTGCATTTTAAGCACAAGGCAGACTGATTCTTGTAACATGAACACTTTCCCAAGAGCTGTGAAAACATTAAGAAATTTTTCATTTTCACATGCCATAGCAAATGTCTTTTTCTACTTCATTTACCATAGAAGACACCTGTTGAGTTAGCCCTGTAAGTGTGTGCAGTCAAATAAGAGATGGGCGTACCTTGCTGCCTGAATGACAACAGTGACATTTTGCAGTCAACAGGATGGCTCCATTGACTAACCCCACTGGAAAAAAAGTAAATTGTCTGGCATTGGGAAGTTGCGATTAAGGCTTATAATTGCAACATCTGTATCATATATCCTGGTTAATATATTCTGATGGTACTTGCAATGCATTGCAGAGGGAAGAAATATTCTTGCATCACATTTTCCTGTTCCTAATATAAAGTCTCTCTGAGTGAATCATCACTCAGTAATTGGCTGAACCAACATGTAGAAAAGACCTTTCCATGAAGACATGCATACACCAACTGGGGCCCTTCCTTTAAATGTGTCCTATTTTTTAACCTGGGAACCAGTTAAAAATGCACCTACCTGCAAAAATGCACAGATGAAAATTATGGAGCCCCTGTTGGGTTGTCATGAAGTAGGAGAAGACTGGTCTTCACCTCACTGCCTACCACAGCTAAAACCTTGTGGAGATATGACAAAATATGGAGTAACCCTAGTCTGCCTTTCTGGGGAGATTCAGGAAACAACTCAAAATCAACAAAATTAAATGGAGTTTGAAAGTAAAAAAATACAGAACATTGGCAATTGTCATTCACAATTGGCAAAGGTCATGATTAGGGATGCATGAGGAATCCATTTTGGGGGTGGAAATACACCTGCTGCCTGGACTCTGGCCCAGTTTCTTCCAGCCATGAGTCCGAGTTACTGCTGAGTGAGGCAAGTGCTCACATGGACACTTGCCAGGAATTGAGGCCACGTGAATGCTGTGCAAATGGCATTCCACCTCCATGCATGTGGCTTATGGTTTTGTTTGTGCTGGAAATGCTGCAGAAGGAGGTTTTTGGTTGTGCCACTGGAATTCCACAAGCATTTGTGAACTTCCTCTTGGCTCAGCTCACTCCTGAAGTGAGGGCTGAGCATGAGAAGTCCAATGAACAGGAGAAGACTGGATTCTGGAGAGGATCATAGCAACCCTTGTCTTGATATAGGGAACTGCCTTTGGTCCATCTCAAGATTGTCTACTCTGACTGCTGCTGGTTTTCCAACGACTCCTTCAGAATCTTTCCCTTTGTCTTGATGCTTGAGATGTCCTCCTGCCCTCCACCAAATGCAGGTGTGGGTAAGATCTGGCCCTTGGCATGCAGTCAGTTCAGACATCTAGCAAGGACATCTGGCTCTTCTCATCTACATCCAAAGAAAGAGAGGAACATGTGGCAGAAATGGGGTGAAGGTTTGGCCTGTGCACTGTCTTTTTCATACCTCTGTCAGATTACCCACGAGGGAGTTCAGCCCTTGAGAACTTGCTGTAACACCATCAGACCAGCACTTTGGGACAGAAAACCAAGTCCACACTTAACTGAACAACTCTTCCCTGCAAATGTAGCAGGGCTGGATAGCCATATTTTTAAGCAAATGAAGTCACTGTATTATTTATGTAATAAATACATTCAGTAAATTAATAGGCTTTTCCACTGAGCTATCTGCTTTCCCTATTATTTCTTCATTCTCAGTTAAGATAAAGATAATGTTGACGCTGCCTTCAGATTTTGGGACTGAAAAAAAATAACTGGTTTTCATGAGAGTACCACTTAGATGTTTGGCATGTTGTTTGATCTAATACTGTAAAATTTAACAAAGCAAAGCATTAAGTTATGACTCCAGTCAGTGTTTTTTTGTCAATACATTTGATTCTTTTGTCGTTTTATGGTCACTCATTTTTTCAGGTGAATTTGACAAAATGTAGAATTTACAAAATTTTCAAAACTGGAAATTAAAAAGCAGTGCAAGATTCTAAAGACAGTACTCTAGATCTGCTTTCAAGGGGGATTTCTGCTACTTTTATATGGTGATTGGTCCTAGTAACTTCACAGACTTCAATCCATGGTTCACAGTGTAAAGCTGATGAGTGAGGAAGGAGTTTTACTAGCAGTAGGCAAGTATTCACAATATTTAAATAAATGAACAGAAGAGGCACTTGTTCAGTGCATTGGGCTGATAATAAGAAACATTAATTTTTATTTCACTATCTGTCCAAACATAGCTTTTATGGGCTAATAAAAGGCAAATTTTATAAGTTCACAAAAACAGGGAGTATAGAGATGTGGAAATGCTTTAACACGTTCCTCTATAGGAAAGATTGATGTATTCAGATGCTGCCTGAAATATAGGTATAAATATAACATGTCAGAAGGATATTGGTGATCACCATTTTTCCACACACTTTGCCACACTTGATATGGTAAGATTGTCCTTACCACTTGACAGAATGATAACACCCGCTCCCCATGCTTCATACATGTAGAGTCAATTTTTCGGGTAATCAGCTAAATTCAGCTAAACTCATATTTAATTATACCTACAGTAGACTCAGTGAAATCAATGGGATTTAAGTTAGTTATGATTAAACATGTCACAGTGATTTCAGTGGATCTGACCTTGGGTCTACTAAATCCCAAAGATGTCCGAAGATGGTCTTGCCTAGAGCTGATCCATTCAAATGAATAGGACTTAAGTTACACTAAAGTTTGATACAACCCAATGTGTTCCCATGGACTCTTTGATCAATTACCCATGTTTTGGTCAGATGAACTCTGAGGTCATTCACTTGCTCAGTGGTTGCCTGTGGCCCACAAAACTTTGTTTTGGATGCCTGGAGTTTCCTTTTTTCCCTCCCAAGACTAATTAACTAGCATCACCACCGAGACAACTTGGTACAGTAAGCAACTACATGTGGATGCTCAGTAAAACAAAATATTTTTCCTTTGTCCACCTGAATAATAATGTTTCGGGTCTGGCACATGGACTGTAAGCAGAGGGCCACAACAAACCACAAGTTGTCCACACCTTCACCATTGCCGTGGTGCATTTATGGGGAGATCTCAAGTATCAAGCCTAAGGAAAAAGTCTACTTAAGTCTTTGGAGAGTCACCACAAGTCAGAATAGACAATATTGAGATGGACCAAAGGCAGATGCCTATAACCATGACCTTTGCCATTTCAACTGTAATTGACAATTACCATTTTTCTGTATATTTATCTAACTTTCACCATTTAATTTTGTCTGTTGTGAAGTCAATTGTTTCATGAATCAGAAGGAAAAATTATACAAGAAAAGCTTCCATTTCCATGAACCTCTACAGGGATGTATAAGAATTTTGTTTCAGTTCAAAGAAATGCCCTTTTCACAATCCTGACAGTGAAGGGGAGCATGTTTTTCTTTGAAAATTCCTAAACTTTCCTTCATGTCTGCAAAATGTCCACTTGAAAAGTTCCATATTTTTCAATCTGCACTTTTCCAAACTGTGCACATTTTAATACATGTGTGTTCTAATTTGTGTGGAAAATTTGTGTTTTTGGAAATCTGGGCACATTTGAAGATTGCACCATTCACATTTGATAGCTGTTTTGCACCATTTCTCCATTCAGAAAGCACAAACAAGAAATGTGAGTCCAAATCAGGAACGGAGAAGCAGTAAGCTGCTGTTAAGAGGCCAATGCTTGTTCACTCATCCCAGTATGCACAATTCAATATGAGCAATTTTAAACATGTTTATTTTATCCACACAAAACACCTATTTTTATTTATTTATTTATTTATTTATTTATTTATTTATTTATTTATTTATTTAAAACGTTTCTATAACATTCCATGCGTAAATGTCTTGGGATGGTAATGTATAATTTGATGCATAAAGCAAAAAAAATCAAAATGAAGAAGGCAGGAGGAATGAAAATGCTGCTGCTGATGAAGTTTCCCAGACACTGATGGACTCCAATTCCCAGCATAATCAATGATCATAGATGAAGGGGGACGGATGGGGAACTTGGAGAAGGAAGAAGAATGTAGAACATCAATAATGTAATGTGCTGTTTCCGAGTACTAGTTTTACTACTGGAGAGGTCAGATAATACTTAATTTCATTAACCAAGAATAACAAGAGGGCCTTTGGACATATTAAAGTTGAATGGGTTTATTGTGGCAGTAGCTTTTCTGAAATAGTGCCCACTTCATCAGCCATCACTCCACAATAAATATGATACTTTTTAAGGAACCACAAGGCTGTTTGCTTTTTTCCCTGTCCTTCCTTTCTTCCTGTAGGCTAAAGCTACTCAGAAAATGAGTTTTCACATATTTGGAGGTTTTGCTTGTTACAATCACTAGGTGGTACCACACATATTTTATAAGAAAGGGATTTGCTTTGGGTTTTAAATTGGGTTTACTGGCAATTGGGAAGGTTGCTAACGTTGGATTTGTTCCATATTAAAACGTCATAAGTCCATAGGTTCTTAACCCTGAAACACAGGAGTATATTGTGTTGGGAGTCCTATCATAGGATCATAGAATTGTAGAGCTGGAAGGGGCCATGAAGGCCATCGGGTCCAACCCCCTGCTGTTGTAGGACACCAGGACATCCATCATCTTCAACAACATCCTTGGTGACTGGAACTGAGTCAATGAAGCTTTTAATAGTCATGTTATTCTGCCCCATCCTGGTGCTGTCCAGAAATGCTGGTTGACAACTCTCACCATCTCTAGCCAGCATGACCATGTACATTTCCAGTCCAGCACTGGGCCAGTGTCTGCTTCTTGAGAATGGTAACTGCTCGTGCTTATGGCATGAATTGGAAGGGATTGAATACAACACTGAATACTGTAGAGCTCACTTCTGAGTAAATCTACATAATTATTTTATTTAATTATATTTACATAACCATAGTTTCTGCTATAATAGTTGTTTTAGTAGTGATGGTGTCCTAAGCAAACCCATAGAACCATACCTGACATGTGGGCTTTCCCCAGCCAGTGCAGCAGCTTATTTCCCTCTCCCATCCTCTGTGCCATAGAAGGGAATGATCTTATCTCTCATCAGCAGCTGATTGGCAAGGATAAGCACTTTTCCATGCTGAGAATTGGGAAACATCTTTTCAGTGCTAAGGAGAAAACACACCTCTCCGGTCAGGGACTTTTCCCTGCAGAGCAGAGTGTGAAGGACCTGGGGAGAAAGCTTCTGTGTGAATTGAGTCCCACATCTTTCCAAGTTCTGTCCTGTCTCATCTAGGCAGACACATAGATTCTTGCTTTCTGGGATGCTGAGTGCATCTTGTTTACTTCTGAGTAAACATATAGAGTCTTCTATGGTTTGTTTATGCAAAGGCATGCTATTCACAGTTACTTCCGAGTATACATTCTTCCTACTGCAAACAGGTGACAATGGAATTTGCCTCACATGTGTGAATTTAGCATGTTGCCCAGCCCACTTTGTCATAGGCCATGCTTGAATTTGGCTCCTAAGAGCTTCTTCAAAATGGACTTTGGACGTTGTGCTGTAGGAAATTTCTTCTTGGAATCCCATTCTAAATATCCCTCAGACCCATATCCAAAATTTTGCTGCATGTTTAAATCTCTTGTGAAGACCAAGAGGCTTATGGTCTTCTAATACCTTCTTCCTTTCCATAGCCAAAGGCATGACCCTGTTCATGTTTGTATAGAGAAAAGTTCTACAGCTTCCAGGATCCCTCCAGCCACTTGGGGGCATTCTGGGAATTATAGGGCTTTTTCCATTTCAACATGCATTGGATTGTGCCCTAAGCCATTTATATGTCTATATTACATGTAATTCTCCAAGCCAGATGAGATAACAGAGATAATCCTCCTAAAGGATTTGGGCTAAACTACAGCTTCTGTCTGTACGTCATATGCATTGCCTTTAAAAGTCCTTGAGTAATAGCGGAAGAGTGAAATGTTGACCCTGTCTGTCAGGTTGGACTGTACTATTGTGACTGGATGACTTAAGCAACCCCCTGGCCCAACCCTATTGGGTTTAATCCTTATAATCCGTAATTGTAACAGTGACCAGATTTCACTGTGGTCAATAAGGTGTTTGCTAAGGTGAGGTCAAAATGACCGACTCTTTGAAGGATCAATTGTCTTAAATGAAAGCATATACTAACATATGGTAATGTTTCTCATTAATAACTGGGATTATATTTTATTGTGGTGTCATTTGTGTAAGATCCTTTATAGGCCATAGCAAAGCAAACACTCCTGTGATGGGCAGTTAAAGCAAAAGGTACCCTCAGTTCTTTAAACAGCAAAAATAAATGCTGGCAGCCCAAGGCCAAGACTCTTTTCTGTCCAAAGCAAAACAAAAATGTGCACTGCCTGTCCCCCAGCCAGGTCACACATCTCAACAACTCTTGTGTCAAAAAGCATATGTTGGGAAGTGCTGCCCATTAAGTTGCGAATGATCTCCATGTCCTCTGTGCTCAGGAGCAGCAGATGTGGGAGGGTCAAGATGCATCTTGTTAGCTTGGATTTTTAAATTATGATTTTTAACAGTGCTTTTAATGTCTTTGATTACGGCTTTTGTGTTTTGAACTTCTCCTAAACCACCGAGATAGTAACTATAGAAACACAAAAACAATAATGAAAATAGTGATAACATTCCAATGATTACTTCTAAGCAAGTAAGAGAAATGGAAGCACTTAAAATAATAATTAATTTCTTAAAAGCAATGTAGAAACATGATAATTAACCATCATGAACATCAACATCATAAAGTTAGAAATGCCATTTCTAGCCATTGCCTTCCTTCCATCACAGTTCATACAGGATAGGGCCGTTCTTAAAAGCCCGGTGATGCGACACTGACCAGGGCCCGCTCTGAATGGTTACCATAGAAGTTTTAATACCATGGTGCAAGTTAAGCAAAACCTGAGGATAGAACTATGTGCTATGCAGCTGGTGTGTGGCAAAATCTGAAGACCGCAAGTGTTTCCCCTTTGAGGAAAGGAAATCAACTTTGAGGAAGGTGGTGCTGCTCTCTTTCCCCATATCTTGCTTCTCCGATCCTTTAAAGCTTCCCCAGCCGGTTTTTCTTCATGGGATTTGCTGAGGGAAACCCCACTTTGGAAATCAACCAGCTTGGAAGCAGAGCACATCTCCCACATAGCCATACTTTCGGAACTGTATTGGGGGACAGTTCATTGTGAAATATTATTTGGTTTATTTAGAGTACTTTTCACCAAGATTTTAATCAGTATCTCAAGCTTTATTCTGCCTTGGGGGATGAGCAACAGTACCAGTTTGGATCACTATTCACAACCGCATACACCTCCTTCCCAGACATAGTTGTATACCCAGCAGCAAAAATGCAGTTCTGGCGACTGCACCCATGTTCTATTCATTATGCAAGCATACACCCACCTCATTCCCTGCTCTAGCTTTCCAACCTCCAAGGTCCATTCACCTTGGCTGGGAATGATGGGGGTTGCAGTCCAGCACATTTGGAGGGCACCAGGTTGGGAAAGCCTCTCTTGGCAATGTTTCTGTACCAAAGTCTACCACAGGATGGGTTTCTCACTGGCAGGGACGTAAAGATGTGAGACTACTGAGGAGGGCTAGAAGCAAGAGCTTGGGATGTGGGTGCCAATGAAGCAGCAGAGCTTTCACCTGCATTCTGAAACAGAAAGAACAGAAGGTCCAAGGGACGGAGAGGACCAAGGTGTGGTTGGTACAAGCCCACCCCTACAGCCAGAACCCATCTTTATGGCCAACGTTCCTGAGATTTGATCATCCCAAAGATTGTTTGAACAATATGCAACTTTCATAAGGGTGGCTTATATGTTATGAGCTGCAGCAACACAATCATAGCTATTTCTTGTACGCTCATCTGAGTTGTTGCCTACAGAAACATTGGTGTGATAGACGAGTGGATGTTTGCCTGCCGAGCATCATGCAGCATGTTTCCAATGTCAATGACACCCAGTTGTGCAATACAATATTTACACAAAGACATATCCTGCTCAGCAGATGCTGAATATTCATTGGAATAACACAGCTCATGATAGATGCAGGTGGCATTACCACAGATGTCACGTACAGTGTATTATTGTGAAATTATTAGTGTATTTACATTCTATTCAACCCTGCAATGATCATCTTTTTTAATTTCCTTTCCTGTGAGAATAACCAGTAGAGCAGTTAAAATATATGTGTTTGCAGTCTTTTAATGACACACAGAACTTGATAGAAAGGGGGGTGGGGAGAATCTATGTTCTCTAACCTATCCTCTGTTGGCATATTTTCTGCTTCAGTTCTGTTAGCAAATGGGAAAGCAAAACTCAACTAACACTGACTTTTATTACTGCAATGAACTAAATGTTTAATGCACCTTGTCGATTAGATAAAAATGAGGCTGAGCCCATTCGTGTCAGCACTGAAAACCCTCCCCTTCGGGGGGAGGGGGGTGATTTTTCAGTGATGGCTTCAGAAGGGGATGAAATGTATCTACCATTCTAGATGGATTGCCTTAACTAGGAATGGCTTTTATTTATCCCAAGTGATACCAGCTCATAGTGAAATCTGATTTGTTGAATATCATGATACTGTCCCATTCATTATGGTAGGATCACACATATGTACTACAGAAAGCATTACCTTCAGTTCGAATGCGCTTTGTTTGCACTCCGCGTTGTCGGTGTGCAGCCAATTTGATTGATAATATAGTGCTGTGGTTTGTAACATTTGTGATGTGATCCCTGATTGGCTGGGATCAATCTGGAAGAAAACAGTAGTCATAATCAGTGGAAAATCTGACAGCAAACCAGAATAAACAAAGTGGACGCTATCTGAATTGATATTTATTTTTCAAAACATACCTTCTACCTTAAGGAGTACTTTTGACCTGAAAATCAAAGTGAGAGACGTTCTATGCTGCTCTAGGTAAAAACAAGTGCTAGTTTATTTTTTAACTTTGTGTGGGATGTGTAGCTATTAGTCTGAGACAGCACTTAATAAAAAAAAATCTCAAGCATCTGCGTCATTCAAAAAAGCTAATGTGGGGCATGATGCAAACTCAGTGTTATTTTAGTAACTGTAAATACAGAAAAATAACATGAACTGTCAACTCTGATAAGGGCACTATTGATGAAAGAACATCTTGCTTTTGCAAAGTACGACTAACAAAACAGACTTTTGTGAACACCACTGTTCATTTCCTTAAGAAAATGTCATTTTGGGAAACTTCCTACTACTTTGTAAACCTGGACTCAAAAATAATATGCAAAGACACCTGTGCATCCAGACAACAATACTTGCCCTTTATTTACATTGGAGCAAGAGAAGTTTGCATACTGCAGCAGTTCCCTGTATAATGCATGTGGCTGAGTCTCAGTTCTATCCTCCTACTAAACCATTACCCATTTCTGTGGCTTCTTGTTTCCACTTATGCTGCTCTGGATGTGTAAATAATATTAATCTGTAAACTAGCAGAGCATCATTTGTTCTTGGCCAAGTGCAAGGAAAAGAATGCATGCCACTTAAAATCCAGGTCAGTGGCATGAATATGATGCTGGATTTGGTTTGGGAAGACCTGGATTCAAATCGCTACTCAGATTGACGCTTGCTGGGTGGATTGCTAGACCCTGTCATCTTAAAATATATATTTTTTAAGCTTCTTGAAGGAAGGATGGACAATAGATAACATGGCACAAGTGTGTACTCTCCATCATTGAGAAATTGCTTGTATTGTTTGCCTGATCTAATTTAGCATGAGAAAGTGTTATTGTGGAGTATAGATTAGGATTTATGTCATATTGCTATAGTAAATTAGGACTATTGTTGTGGTTGTAATCCAGAATGCTCTCTGGAATGCAGCAACATCCTGGATCATTGTGGGTACACACAAAAATAGTAACCACCAACAACTAGCACTATACACCAAATATGGACTCTCTCCTAAGAGAGGTTCACTTATATGGCAAGAGGTGTCTCTATACAGTCATATCTCTTGCTGGCTTTTACTGCATGAAGCTATGTTGGGACATTAGTTGAATAATGGCTTTATTAGGCTATAAATAGTATGAATCATCCAAGAGTGTACCTTGCCTTCCTTAGATTACTTTAATGACAAAGGCAGCTCTCTTGCAAATACAGACCTCCTAGATCAGCTGTTCCTAATGTGGTTCTCTTCAGAAATAAAATTCCATCAATGCCAGCCTGTATGGCCGGTGGACAGGAATGCTAGGAATTATGATCCAAAACAACTGGAGGGAAGCGGGTTGGGAAAAATGTTCTAGACTGGGGTGGACAACTTGTGGTCCCCCAGATTTTGGCTTGCAACTTCTATCAGCCCTAGCCACAATACTGCCAAGAAATAAAAATAGTGAGGAAAAAATACTACCAGGGAACACACAAATAAACCACCATCTGCAATGCTGCAATCAATCAAATGATCAATCAATCACATCTGAAAGGCCATAAATTGCTCACTTTTGTTCTAAACCATGCAGTTGAATTCCTAGACTTCTTGTCTTTCTGAATCTCTTAATGTTCATGAAGATGGAGGTGGTTCCCCCAAGGATAGATAGTCACCCAAACCCTTCTTTTCCAGATGGATTCCCAACATAGTACTGCAATCTTATGTTCATTTACAAAGAACGTATTCTAACTGAATCCAGTGTAGCTTAATTCTAGGTAAGTGGGTGTGGGTAGCAGGCATATTCGCCATTGTATCTCTTCTAGTGGCATAATATATAGCAGGTTTATGTAATCAGATGTATCAAAAGGTCACATACAATTGCTTGATTGTATTTGATTGGAATATCTCATTTATAGTTGGCAGTTTGCTTCTCTCTCTCCCCACCCCCCCATAAATGAAGAATAAAATATTTTGGATTGGAGAACACTTTTTCTTCTTCTTGTCCTTTTTAGAAAGTAAACATTTCAGGTACATTTCTGCTAATGGCACAATGAGGAAATTGGAAAGGCTATCTGTGGCAAGAGAAATAACTCTCGGGAGGGGTTACTTCAGAATTGATCCACTTCTATGAATATACTAGAGCAAAGAACTAGGATTCTCTCTTCCATCCCCAGAACTGAATAATTCATGGGCATACCCCAGTCATTGCAACTATTCTGTTTTCCATTCTCCTTCTCCTCTCTCTGCTCTTATTTACTCTGTCTGATTCCTGTTGCCTGTGTCTGTGATCCACACTCACTCCGAATACTGAACAGAAAAGGCCAATATTGCTGAAAGATGGTCCTTGCATGAATGCAGGCATCCTATTTTATTGATCTGAGGGATAGGTGCGTGAATGTGAATTGGTTTTTCCACAGTGCTACAAAGTATTATTCATATTTGTAACACTTAAGCCCTGCAATCTCCTAATTCTTGCATACTTTCCGCACTCAAGATTTTGCATAAAGATGCAAGATTCCTGGACATTACATATTCCAGGGATGCAAAATGTTTACAGACCTTTCAAAATTTTGAAAGGATGCTAGAAAATCTCCTACCACCTTATTGTTAACTGTAGGGCAGGGCTGACATACCCTGATCAACTCCACTGCATGGTACAATGGAGAAGACCAGTATGTTCCAAGCCTTGTTTGGCAAACTACAACTCCCATCATTCCCAGCCACTATGCGCAATGAATGAGTAGACTTGCCATTCAACATATCCAGATGGCACCAGGCTGGTAAATGCTGTGTATGTGTGTGCATATTCTAAAGTAAAACTAGGAATCTTGCCATATAAGGTTGTAAGTCTGTTTAATCTTACACAGAATCTGTTTATAGCTTGCTTAAGCACATGGCCAGAAGAATCCTAAAGTGGGTAGCTGGTCAGGGAGAATCCACAGTGTAGCTTCTGTCACTTCCTATGCTCTGCCTGGTCAGTACTGTCAGGAGGGGGGTAGGGGGAACTTTTTCTTGTTGCTTTCTTTCCTTCTCTTTCAATAAAATGTCCTTCCCACTGATATCAGTGGAAGAAAATTAGCTGGTCCAGGGCTGACATCATTTGTGCAATGCTTGCTTGTTTGTTTGGGGTCTTCATCCTCCCCCATCACACCTCATTCCAGGCCTCTTTGCAATGGAGCTGCTATCAGAACAGTGCTGTTGGTGGCCCTTTATATAATGGCAGTCCTCCTCCTCTGCTATGATCCATATTGTTTTAGTGTGTGATTGATATTAATGCTTGGATTTGGTTTGCTTTAGCCCCATGGCTTGGTTTCATTCACTATTAAGCTACTAATTAGCATTTAATTGTATATTATTGATGTTTTATGAATATTGCAATCCACCTTGAGAGGACCCTTCTGCTGTATAAGAGGCCTACCCTCCTTACATCAATAAATCAATTAATTAAATAGAATGACTTGCTGATGCTCCCGTGGGGTGATCAGAATAGGCCCTGCACTTGTATGGGCCATTGTTAACTGCAAACACTACTAAAGCTCAACCAGAGGCTACAGCTAGGAATTCCAAGTGCACTGTTGTATCCTTCAGTCCTTTCAGATAACCATTAATGCATCGCATCACAGTGTCCTAAAATCAGTAGAGAAATTTCCCTCAGCATTGTCCTTGGGGTCCTTTAGACAGATTCATTGAACTATTGAGCTGGCATCTTGGAATTTGTCCCGGGATCTTCCCAGACCAGAGATGCCACTGGCCATTTTATTAAATGTCAGTGACCATTGCCAGTTAGTTTTTGAAAAGCTGTCAAAGAATTACTTTCTTGCTCTGCAGAGCATACTAAGTCTGCCTTTGCTTCTCTAATAAATAGCAATCAACCAGAGTATATTTTCCTGTCCTCATAATTTGGAAAGTGTTCTGCACAATCACTGTAACAGTTATATTAATCAACATTACTGTGACAGAGAGGGATGGGGAAGGAAGGAAGGAAGGAAGGAAGGAAGGAAGGAAGGAAGGAAGGAAGGAAGGAAATTGGGTGCTTGGTGTTAAGACTGTGAATCCTTCTTTTAGTAGTATATGCAGAGCATAGAGGTCTATGAACACAAAGGCAATAGATCCGGCTGAAATCTTTTCTTGAATGGGACGATTTTCCACAACATGCAATAAATGAACAGCCACTCCTTACTTTGCTAGGCACAAGGAAAATGAGCACTATTAGAATAAGCCACAGTTTTATGAGAGCAGAGATATCAGAATTCAAGCGTGCTTTGGGATGCTTAATCTGGGTAACACAACACTTTTGACAATGAAGCTTCTGACAGGGATGGACTGAGTTGCTGTGATAGCACACAGTACTCAGGTTGCAGCATGTTTATTAGCAGCCCAGCTTTTCAGAGAGCAAGGCTGTCAGAATGTTTGGAGTCCAGTTTCTCTGGAGAAAGGGGATGACTGCTTGTGCCCTGCATTTATATACCATTTGCAAGGCCAGACTTCCCAGCCGCCCAAGGAATCCAGTATAGTATCCTGTTTCACTACATCGGAGGTAATACTTAGGGAGATTTTCTCAGGGAAGTGAACTGGGATTCATTATATATGCATAGTTCATCTAAGAGTGCAGTCTTATATATTTTAATGTATTGTAAGATATGGTGCAGCTCTTTTCTAATAGTAATAATATTTCTTTAATTTGCTACAGGCTCCACTGACATCATTTATGTTTTTTTTCCTTCTTGCACTGCACCATTCTTTTTCCTCTCATTCACCAGAGTCTTGCCACCACTTCTGATCTGGAAGTAATCACCAGCTTTTTTCCTCTCACCCTTTTTCATGATTAACTGCATGAACAGAATGGGTAGCTTGACAGAAGAAGGTCTGCAGCAGCTAGTGAGGTGACGTTTTGCCCTGGGTTGGCTGTGAAAGGAATAGGAAGGTGTCAAGTTCATCTGCTGCTAAAAGGCCTGGTCCCAGACCTCAATTATTGAGAGACCTGATCCCAGAAGGCCAGGTGAACAGAACCTGTGCATTATGCATTATCTAGCAAGTGCCAGCAGAGCAACCTTCTCACACAACAGATCTAGCAAGCCTACCCATACGCTGCAAAGCAGGAGCGTGGCATAGGCGGCCCTCCAGATGCTGGTGGACTGTGGCTCTCATCAGCCCTGGCCAGCACAGCCACTGGTAGAGGGATGGTGGGAAATGCCATCTGCTTTCCTGCTATGGAGGAGCAGCAGGGTGCACTGCAGCAGTAAGAATGCACAACCAGTAGGCCAGGACTGCTCAGCAAGCCCACAAGAGCATCAACGTACCACTTTAGTTTGATCATGAGCAGTGACATATGGTCTATTTTCCTCATGAAGAAATGCCATGGTAATACTCCAGAGGTTACCAAAAAATAGCAGCACTTTTCCACAGATACTTTCCTCCTTCCATAATTCCCTACAAGGGCATCCCAGAGGACGAATATGCAATTGCGAGGGACCATGTAGTGATAACCTGAATTCATCTAGCCTGAATCTGGCCGATATTATACTGACTGACCACATTTGCTCAGCATCTTGAAAAGTCAGTTGCTGCACTGCACTCCGAAGACAAGATCATGCCCTCCGCTGATAACATGGCCGATGAATCATCACTACTGAAGAAAATTGGGTAATCTTCCCAGTGCAATCTGATGCAACACCATTTCTAATGTAATGACCCTTAATGGACTTCTGTGACAACTGATTTTTAGTCAGAACAATTGATATTTGCAGAACTGGACCCCAACTCAGCATTTTTTCCAGGGGAAAAAGCTCTTGCTGTCAGAGAATAATTTCCTGCCATCCGGGAAGTTTATTTCAGCCACTGCGACTCACACTGAACCTTGCATTTCTTCCAACCCTGATTACCAACCATAATAACTTCCCCATTAGCTGAGGACCCAAGTAGACTTTGGGTGGAAGACTCACAGGATTTTTATTTCCACGAGAAGCTGCCACAGGACATAGATGTAGCCTTAAACATGGGTAGCTTTAACAGAGGAATAAACAAATTCATTAAGGACAAGTCTCTCCATGGCTTATCAGTTATCAGAAGCAAGGGGAAGGGGGATTTTTAACCATTTTCTCTCCAGTGATTTTTCTGCTCAGCCTTGCTCTCCAAACTGTTTCTCCATCCATGCTCTGAGTGGCGGTATAATGCACCTTCTCTTTCCATGAAAAAAGAACAATGCGGGGATGGGTGATTTGCAGCAGGGAAATGGCTGAGCAGTTCCACTTTGGACTGCTTCACTCAGATGTTTACAAGACACAATGCTGCATCAAATGACTTGCTCAATAATTATTGAGATGGTGGGTTGAGGATGGGAATGTACTCTATTTTCACACACACATGCACACGCTGGTGCACATGCGCACGCACATGCACAGAACAATGTTTTGTCGATTACATTCAGTCAATCAATCACAGTTTCATAGAGAACGAGGACCCTGTGGATGCTGTTGAACTACAACTCCCAGTATTCCTGGCAAGGTGACTTGTGCTAATGGCAGCTGGATTTCAATACCTGCTAGGTGAGAGTTTCCTCACTCCAAATTTAAGTGAACTTCTGATCATTTATGATCTGCAGTTGCTGGCTTTAATTGCCTAATCAATCTGATGAAAGCAGACTGTGCGAGCACAGAACTACCACCTCAAATGTAAATAAATCTTGGTTTCCAGGGCAAGCAGAAAGTGGAATATTAGGAAAAGGGAGTGCGCATCCAGGTATTACTAGTTGGGAAAATTTGTATGCCAAGCATCTTCATTCTGAACTTTGTTGGCACTGTTTTGTTGTACAGCCCATATCCTGACTTGATCTAGCACCTCTTTTGGCTTGGGATTCAGTGCAGATGCACTATCTCGTAATAATGCTTAGCATTTGCATAGCGCTTCCAAATGCTCCACATGCCTGATTGTTGTGGGGAGTGGGTGATTTCTTTGAGGATTAGCTCTCTCCTCCATGGCAGCTGAACCCTCATGTGTTCCCTGTGCTGTAGCCAGGCTTTTCAAAAGGATAACTTGCACTTTGAAGCCTCACCTGCAGGGTGGGGCAGAGATGGAGTGGTCCCTTACTTGCAGGAGCTGGATGGGGAACTCCTGGAGGAGGTCTGTCCTAGGCGCTAGAGTGTTTTAATCTCTGCCAAAGGGCATTTTGTGGGTTCATAGAGAGACCGACATCTAATGGGGGGGGGGGCATCTTGGTTCATAGCTCCCAGAAGCTTTATCAGCTCCTAGTTTAAAGAACTGGATTCCAGACAGGGGAAACTTTATGGTATCCTTGTAATCCTTAAAGCACTCTGCCCAGATGAGCTGTGGTTTGGCAATAGATTTGGGAAAACCAAATCTGGGAATGCTGTTTATTATGCTTATTATGAGGCAAACAAGCTCTTGTTTCAGCCTAAAGTGGGCAACCTTTTTCTGTCAAAGTCTGCATTCTTTCAAGGGTGATCTGGTGGGGCATAATAAAAACTAAAGCTAAGGTAAAGGGGAAAGGCCACTGGTTCTCACTTAAAAGTAAATTTTAACATGCAGGGCTGGATTTATTTAGCCCTCCAATTAAAAATGCAGTGTCTACAGTTTAGGCCAAGTGGTGCATATTTGTTGCCTTTCTCAATTACAATCTTTTTGATGTTTTGCCAATGCTGAGTTTAGTATCTTAGGTTTTGTTTTGTGATTTTTACAGGTCTCTGATGAAGACTGATGTTGAAGCACATTTGGCCTATTATGTTTTATATACTCAAGTAGTTATGCTTTATATTGATATATAGGCCATTGTTATATTGCTATATTCACAGTTATTTGTATTAACAATTTTGTTTGGAGGCATACCCTTTTTCTTTGTGAAGAATACAAATTAAGAACTATTTTTACTCTGTTGTTTTGTTCTGCCCAGCGCTGAGGCTGGGTGGTGAGCAGGGCTCCCGGTGATCTTTTCTTTCTCTCCCTCTTTCTCCCTGCCCAGCACCATGCCAGGGAGGGGACCCAGTACTCTTGCTAGAGGTCTGAGCGGACTGCATGAAGAGGGCCTTTGAAATAGGCAGAGGGCCACAGGGAATCAGCTGAATGCTGCAATGCTGCGTATGCTCCCAAGGCTGTAGTTTGCTCACTCTTCCTGTAATGTATTGAATTTTTTAGTGTTGCATCAACCTATCAAAATATTTACTTCCTTCATTTTGAAAAATATAGGGGATATGTAGGGGGTTACAGCCTAAATAAAGTTGGAATCGATAGCATCACTAGGCCAGGACAGCAAATGAGTGTGTCTGCATGCATGCACGGACATGTGTCTGTGGGGAAAGAGAGAGGGGGGGGGGAGAGGGGAGAGAGAGGCACTGATTTTACAAGTCTCTACTCTTTTCAGTGAAAGGAACATATTGCATCTCATTTCTGTACTTCCTGGAGATAAAATCTACAGAAAATCCATCACCAACTGAAAATGGGTTGCATTTATTAGCGTCATATTATCCTGACTTTGGTGCTCCAGCCTTTATGGATCTGTTGTATGCACAGTCAGGGACTTATTCTGTGAAAGACAATGCCAGCTCTGTCACTGTTTCCTTGCAAACCCAATTAGGAATATTGTACCTTTATATATGGAGATTCTTTCTGTCAGGTTATTGTCTCAATTGTCAATAATTACTATGAGCTTTATTCCACCGTCCTTTCTCTAGCATATATATGTGAGGCTTCCCCTGAATAGTGGATTTTATTTAGAAGGAAGAGAAATCCATCATTACATTTTGAAAGCGAGCACAAACACAAGAGTCTGGGTGTTCAAATATGCAATACTTTCTTCCGCTGCAATTAAACTTGCCCTTACCTGAAAGATATTCCAGTGCAGATTTTCGCATCTCTAGTGAGACCAGTATTAGGGAATATTGAGAAAGGGCAGTGAGCACATGTACAGAATATATGAAGTATATTGTTTGGAGTAATACCAGGGAAGGAAGTGTGAACTGCTGGTGGCCATTTGTACAACTTAGGGCATTT
Source organism: Varanus komodoensis (assembly GCF_004798865.1). NCBI lineage: Eukaryota > Metazoa > Chordata > Lepidosauria > Squamata > Varanidae > Varanus > Varanus komodoensis. The sequence goes on along the minus strand of NW_025335505.1, from coordinate 23,655,241 downwards.
GCAGGTATCTCCAGCCTCCTTAATTCTGATCCTCCAAGTCTCGATATATGTGGGGCTTGAACACACTGCTGGGGGCATCTGCTAAGGACATCCCACAGTCAGGGATGAACTATGAAGAGAGCATCCCGAATGGCTTTGTGGGGAGAGCGAAATTTGGAATCCCATCCTGCAGAAGTAGCATTTCCTCATGGAGGCTGGAAGCATCCACTTCCGTTACAGGTCTCCCCACGGTCCTTGCTTGGATGGTGGCTACCTGCTCCACATTTAGCTTTGGCTGGGAGGAGGACTGTTGCGGAGGAAGTTGGTTCCTGGTGATGGCAGTAGTGGATCTGGGTTAACCACTTCTGCATGAAGAAAAAGAGGACAAATAGAATGCAGATCTGCATAAACAGTGCAAGTGCTAATTTAGCTGTACAGACACCAAAGTAGATGCACCTGTAAGGATATGAATAAAAATACAACCCATCTCACCAAAGTCTGGGTCCAAGTCTTTGTGCCTGCTGGTTCTGCTGCTGCCCAAGTGCTGGCAACTGAGGGGCAACTCCAGGGACCTTCCTCAGTTCCCCTTCCTTTCTGTCCTTTATGCAAAACTGTAGTCAGATACCTCTTCAAACAGAGGACTCTCCTCTGCAAAGAACATCTAGCCACCCTAAGGGGACCTGCAGTGCCCATGGTGTTTGGGCTTCTGGGGCTGCCCAGTATGGGGCCCGAACTAACCCACAGCCAGTCCCTATTAGTCCCATTCAGGTGTTCACCTATGAGTGTAAAGAACATGAAGATGAGTGTTTTAGCTTGACCTCTTCCATTGCTATCCTCATCACCCTCCATAGGCTGAGCACACATTTCTACAAACCTTCTGTCTGTGTCAGTTCCTTCCACACTTTAGACTTCTGATGTTCCAAGTTCTAGATGGACTGGTAGAAAGGGCTGGGCATGCTTAGCCTGGAAAGGAGATGACTACTCAAGAGGCTGCCTAACTCCACACTCTCTTGATCATTTCATACACTCATTGTGACTGACAAGTGTTAAGTCAACTTTTCATTAAAAAGAACTTCAGTAGGGCTTTCTAAGTTTACTCTCAAGTAATGGAGCATAGAATTGCAACCTGAATATTTTTGGCTTGAATTTTAAAGACACCTAGTCACCTATTATAGACACCTAGGTATATGTATGTTTTAATACATCCTTCTTCAGAAGCCAGTGAATATTTGTCAGGAATCTTGGGAGTTACAGTCGAAATGATGTGGTCCAAAGCATCAGGTTGAGGAAAGCTGTTCCAGAACATGATTAGAGGCAACTGCAATCTTGATGAAGCAACATAGTCTGGTCAACATCTTGATGAGAGCCATCTAGCATCACTACTAATGCTCCCTTTAGTTCCATGGAAGAGGAAGTTTATATAATTATTGTTTGTAGAACAGCAGAAATGATGTGAGCTCAGGCAATGGCCCTTGCTAGCAATAGATTTAAAGTGCATTTATAGTCCATGTCTCTCCCATAAAGGGACTCAAGGTGGCATAAATGCAGTCTCCCATCTGGACATTGACAAATGAAGGTCTGCCTAGCTTTTGCAAGGTGGCTTTCTGATGTATTTTCAGTCTGTACTAGCAGTGCTGCCAAATTTCATAATTACTCAGCTTCTTGGTTGAAACACCATCATTTGTAATGCTCTCCTTCATAGGGAGCCTGGTCTGAGGTATTACAAACTCACTTTTAAGTTAGAATTCATTGTGAGCTTTGGAGCATGTGCACTAAAATAGAGCACAAATTTCTGGAGTTTCAGGACTGCAAGCTGGACCCCCCTGAAGGAACCTCCTTTAGCAGCTTCCTGTACTATTGCTGCCGCTGCCACCACTCTGGCTCAGTGAGGACAAGGAGGAGGACTCTACAAGGTCCATCTTCAAACCAGCCATGGCTAGTAAACATCATAAGTTATCATCACACAGGCAAGTCATGCGCAAAGAACCAATCAGAATTGGTGCATCACATGGTGATGCAAGATGGCAGGCTGCACCAGCAACTCCTAACAACAGCTCCCAAGATGCACCTCAGCGCTGCTCATGTGTACAAAAAACATGCATGCACAGAACAAGAGTTCATGTTAGAAGTTTACTTTCATCTGAGCTCACAAGAACAAGTAGCCTTTTGAGCTAGCAATGAATTTACTTGAGCCAAGTTTCTCTATCTCTAATCCATCCTATGGGGCATCTGTGTTAATGTGCAGATGTTGGAGGAGTCAAGGTAATGTAATCATTATGAAAAGTCTGTAAGTAGTTCCTCCATCAGATACATCCAGTTTGACAGTTCCAAAATATATTTCTTCTAATGTGTTATGAATATCCTTCTGATGTGAAGTATCAAATCAAGCTGATTCTTAAGTGTTTAGTTGGATCTAGAAGCCAATTAACAGTTAAACAACAACCAGTGAAGGTCTTTGGGATGATGATAAGCTTGTGTCAATGTGTTTCACAGGATTTACAGTCTTTTACTGGAAAGCCTTCATAGAAAGGGTCAGGTGTTTCACTCACTGTCAGATGATTACCGTGAAGAGGTCACTAGTAAGCTCCCATAATTCAGAACAATACTGGGACTGCAATGCCACAGGTCTTAGGGCTTGATGGATCATCCTGACTGCAAGCTCTGGAGAAAAATATTGCCTGCTGGTTTGATTGCTCCCACATGCCACCAGCTGATATTTCACAACTTTGTAAAACACGAAGCATCAGACTTATGGTCTTTGCTAGAGAAAGGAAAGAAATAAAATTTGTCAAGGAAATGCTTGTGTTTTTTCTAAGAAGGAATCTGGGTGCAAGCCAAGATGGTACGGGTTCAAGCTGTACGACATCCGCAAACAATTAGTGTTCTGTCCAGGTCATTTCAGCTGGAAGATGCAGTGGAAACAACTTGGGGTGACTCTGGTTTTCAAGGCTTTCTTTCAGCTTTCCCGTAGATGCTGTGTTTTCCAAGTATTGTTTTGACATGAACTTTGAAGAATATCACCACCACTAGGATCAACAATACAAGCTTAAGAATGTTCCCATCAAAATCACATAGTTTAAAGATAATATCCATGGGAGTGACAAACACAAGCCTAATTCTCCCCCTAAAACAAATGTTTCTTCCGGTGTTTCACTTTGGCCCAGTTGTGCCATTGCCAGTTCTCTCTTTCTCTCTCGGATGAAGTAAAACAAGACATGTCTTTCTTATGAGCACACATTCTCTATTTTAATTATTCAGATGTTTGAATATTTTTTCAAGACCAGATATTAGGGAATTGTTAGAGATGTATTATAATTGGTGATTATTTTCTGCTTGGATGTTACCACAGCCTTTTAATCTTGCAGAACTTGGCAGCTGAAAAGGTCCAGGGGCTGGAGCAACTCCCTGATGAGAACACATTGCTCTGCTCCCTCACGCTTCAGTACTAGAAGCCAGGGTCATCTAATGAAGCTAAACTGTGGGATATTTGAAGTAGAACTAGAAGCATAGCAACAAGTCTGGTTCTTGACTCCTAACTGAGCAGATCAGAGGAAGCTGCCCCAGCTGATCCCAGCCTCTGGGATACAAGCAGCCAAGCTCCCAGGGAGCGAGCAACCAGAGCAAGTGAGCAAACAAGAGTTCAGCAGGGGAGGTCAATGGGGAGGTCCCTAACTTTTCTTCTTTTTCTCTCCCCTCCCCTCCACCACTGTCTCCTGCTTTGTTTTCTTCCTTGTAACACACTCCCATTTACTGGTAGGACTGTGTTGTTAACCCTGTGTTGTGCAACAAGGGCAAGCTAGTAGCCTGCTAGAGGAAAAGGTGAATGCAGTACAGCAGCAAGTGTCCACCCTCAAGAAGATGAAGAGTTTTTAGACAGAGCAGTGGAACCACAAACAGCTAAGAGTAGTACAGAAGCTAGAAGTGCAACAGCAAGCTAAGGCAGGAGAGGAGAATCCTGAGGGAAGGGGAAATGAGAAGGAAACTCCCCAGAAAAGGGTGACAGGTGCAGAAAAATTAGAAGATACTTTGTACCAGTGAAAGCAGTGGAACTTTTGAACTGATTTCAGTTACATGAGGATGAGGCTGTATGGCAACCTGCCAGGGATGAGCTGCAAGTCATCCCGTGCAATGGCAAACAAGAGGCTAAAGGTCAACCAAGAGCATTGGGTCCAGGCCTGAGCCTTGAGGTTACTGCTCTTGTCACCTGTCTCCCATCTGAGAAGCTACCACTGATGGGCACTCCTTGTGTCAGATTCTGCAGCCAGCTGTGGATCCACCTGACCATTGTTCCATCTAGCCCACTTTGCTAAGCAGCATATCATGGGGCTTGTAATTCCCCTTCATCAGGAAGGTTATAGATGTTGCTTTAGTGAAAAGGAGTTCAAGCATCTTAATCTCTCTTACTATTGGAATGTCTCCAGTGCCCATTAGGACTCTATTTGCCTCCTCTGAAATCCCTCCACTCCTGCAGTTCTTCATGTTGAGACTCAAGTCTGAGTTCAAGTTCTAGTTGGTAACTGTTTTAAAGATAGCATAACTGATCACAAAATGAAGTGAAAACTTACTATAAGTGTTGTCCAAGGAAGACTCTTTAATACCTATTTTCATATATTTTTGGTGCCAGGAGAAGGGTTTTTGTTGTTGTTGTCCCCCCAGGCCTTTTGAATTCTGTTTTTAACTCATTTTAACTGCTGGCTTAAGATCCTGGGAGCTGTAGAAAATTTTCTGTCTAACCAGGTATAGGATTGCACCCTAAATCAATCAGAACAAAAGTTATGTTCTGGTACAACACAGGCACAGAAATGGCTCCATTCTGACATTACATGTGCCTCTGGTCCTGCTCCCCCTTGATGCCAGTAAATGGATCCAAGTCACGTGGAGCATCTTCAGCTGAACCTGGTCACGTGTTCCTTTGCAGACGTCCATGTTCAACACATGAGCGGTAAGAGCACCAGAGGAAGGAACAGGACTGAGCAGCACCATGCCGCTGACCTTTATTCACGAGCCGTGTCTGCATGGCGCACACTAACAACATTTCAGAACTGTAGGAATCCCCTTTTAAAGAGAAATTTGGTGCATTAATAGGCAAACCAATTTAGGGACTTGTGGATGGATTCCTCACATCCCCCAAAAAGCAAACTGAACTAAGAACGGAAATGCGGTAACATATTTGATGGTTATTCTGTGCTGAGGATTCCTATGTCAGTAGTGGAGAGACATGACTGTACAGGACATAAAATAGAGAGAGCAGGGCTATATCTTTTGGACTGCCTCTCTTGCCCTGTCAAATCCTGGCTGCTTGCCCATCCACCATCCTCCATTCTTTTTCAAGACTTCTAGCTAATTTTATGCAAGGCCATTTTATGAGGGTTTTTTTTTAACAATCTCTATGTTCTTTTAAAATACAACCTTTTAAAATTTCCATAAATTACATACACAGAAAGGAGTCCATGAATAGAAGTAATTGCATAAAAATACAGTATAACACAACATATAATGCTTCAGAGATCATAATTTATTGCTCCTAAGAATGCTAAATTGATCAAAATTAATGCAGAAATGCCTTACTTTTCACACGTTTGCATGCGCGCACACACTGTTGCTCTCAGTATCTGTACAAATTCTGCACATGGCGTATGTAAGTAGATAGCTCATGCTCAAGCTTCATCAAAGTACCTCTGCATTCAAGGGAACTGACATATAATTAATTCCATAGAATTAATTAAGACCAGTACAGTTATGGCTCTCATTTTTCTATACACCTTGATAAGAATCTAGGAACCTCATATACTTCTCCATGACATTTATCCATGAGTTCATAGTTCAGCTGTGGGGCAAGAATGCTTGCTTGTTGAGTGATCTGCCTAATTTATTGACTTAGCCAGAAATTGTCAGTCCACTGGAGAACCTGGACATACTGGCTGAGGGCTTTCCAGAGGCATCAGGATGGCCACTGACAGAAATGGGATGTTGGAGCTAATTTGGTTGGATATTCCCATGACAGTTGCCACCCTGAAAACTCCAGAAATCAATGGTGCACGATTTCAATATTTGTAAATAAATATATATTTATACAGTAATCTTCTACAGCACACTAGTTAATGGGTGGATTAGAAATGTAATAACATACATATTTTCCTCCAAGTATTAATTCTCAGGGGTTGGGGAGCCAATGGCCGGCCAAGCATCCATGTCCCCATGTCTATCTCTTTGTCCTTGCTATGCTCCAATGTCAGGCAAGACATGGTGGCTTCCCTTTGAACCCCTCCTTCCACTAAACCAGAAAGGAAGCAGATGGCATGAGTGAGGAAGGAGATCAGATATCAAGGGAGGCATCATGGCTTGTCTTGTGGGAGATGAGAAAGGGTTAGGTTAGAAGGGAGTAAGAAGCCAAGAAATGGTATGTGCCATCTCCTAACAATTTATCAGGCAAATACAATGTCTGGGTACAGCAGTCATTGGTGATTGCTAAAAAGGAGGAAAGCACCAAGTGACAAAGGAAGACACAGGTTTGCATACAATGTGCATATGAAAAGTGATGTGAATAGATGCAAATTCAGAAATAATTATTGTACTTTAGATAAAAACACCATATGTCCTGGCATAGGGTGGAGGACTCACCAAGTGAGGTGTGCACTCAGTGTTCTGTCCAGATGATGGGCAACATGAAGCCCAACTCTTCCTTGTGATGGTTCTTATCTTTACGCTGGACTTGGGCAGAACACCATTCAAAGAGAGGGTGTTTTCAAAACAGGATAGCCCTCAGGATAGCCACTCATCAAGGATTGTCCTTTGTAAAAAGAGCACCTGACAACCCTATTCCTGGGGAAGAAACTAGAACAGCTGAGAAGCATGGAGGCAGCACTGGATGGGTAGAGCTGAACCAGGGCTGGCTTAGCATTGGAATGTGCTCAGGCTTCCCATTCAGGCAGGATTGGAAAGTCTTAAAAAGCAAAGTAAGCCAGGTCACCTAGCTACATACTTCAACATGTTTTATGGGTGTCGAATATTGTAATTAGTTTGCAAAATAGAAACATTGTATGCTTTTTTAATGAAGAAGGAGCAAAGTAAGCCAGAGTAATGTTTGTGCATGCAAAAGGGAAGAAGGCGCTTCCCCTTTCTCTCCTGCAGTATTTGTTCAGGTGCCACTTAACCCTCCCATGAACTGACTCAAAGGAACTTGCCTCAACGGTGAACACACTGTATGGCCAGGCCGGTTACCCTGGCAAATGGCAAGCACAATTTCCCTTCCAGGAAAAGCCTGCTCAATAAATACATCAGTGTAACTGTGCCTTATTGTAAATCATGGGGTGATTTGCCTCTAAGGATAAATGCATTTTTAATCAAGCAGCAAGGCCCACAGTATGTAAAGTTCATCTTCATTTGTGTTTTCCCCACGGTGAACAAACCCCTCATGGTCTTCAACCTTTAACTACTTTCGCCTCTGCCAGTTTGCCCATAAGAACTGCTCTTAATTACATGCCTGGCTGCACTCTTAACTCTCTTGGGGAACAGTAAACTTTAAAGCTTCCCTGTCCACAAAGGATATGAGCAAAAATGTATCCTATTTTTGCAAGGTTTAATCAAGTTCCACAAATAGGATTATTTGTTCATAATTCTTGACAAGTTTATTGTGGATCTTTTTTAACGTGCTTCAGCGGATTGTGCTGGGTTTGGACAAAAGCTACCTCCTCAGGTCTGTTGTCCTCCAAACGTGTTAGACTGCAATGCCCATCCTCCCCAGCTACCAATCCAACACATCTGGAGGACACCCATAAAGTTTATTAGACCCCCTCCCCATACACACACCCATGCACCGCCTCTTCTATTCTTACACAAAGCCTGTGATGTTATGACAGCACCACCAGGACATGATAGAAAACCCATGCCCAGTACCACTTCCCCTTGTCTTTGCTTCCCACCACTCCCTCATCTTTCCTTCAGTTGACTTCCCTTCTTTATCGGCCTTGACTCTTCTAGGCTTTATCTGGTCAGAGCTGGCCTTTCCATGAGCCGCTGGGAGCAGGGGATGAGGTAGGAAAGGTCCCACAGACAACTTCTCCAGGGACCTCAGTGGGACCAGGTGAGCTGCTCACTGGGCAGAAGAAGGATGGAAGGAGTGGGCCGGGGGACAGGAGCAACTGGGGCGCCAGCACTAGTAACTAGGGGATTGATTTTGCTTCTCTGACTCTGGTGCTTGCATGTCCTCATCTGGCCCTGCTTCTAATAGTTCCAACGTCTCCTTTCCCTTCTCTTCAAACCTTAAAACACGTGATATTCAGACCGTCAGGTGCTGAGGCAAAACGGATCAGGGCCAGTCTATCACTATCCTAGCTTTGCAGCTCATTGCATGGCTATCAACTATCAGGGCGCAGACTCCAATGAAGACTGGCCCTTACATTGTTAGTGCCTTGATGGCTTGTTGGTTGCCCAAGCAAAAGGGGAAGCTGTTTGTGTAACGGGCTTCCCCACAATGCTGGGGAGATTTCCATGACATGAGGTGCAGCATCACTTCTGAGCGGTTAAATTCTCCCTTGCATTAGAAAATGCCACCTACTTCAGGAGACACTCTGCTTTCTATGGTGAGCAGCAACCAAGTGAGCAACGGTGTCATTCCAATGCATTTCTGAACTGAGTTTGAAAGTAGTGATGTGCAGAGGGGAAAGCATAGTTCCTTAAAAGAAGAATTACATCCTGCTGATGCAGATTTGGGCAGTGCATGTAAGCAGACAGCTATGCATCACCAGTGCTTTTCTGTGTACTTTACCTTTTGTCTATAGTATAATGCAGCATGTTGTAGCCTAAGCTAAAGCTAATGTTAATTGCAGTGAACATGAGCCCTGCACCTCTCTGTGGATATTGGTCCTGTCATGGCTACTTCCAGATAGATTGGGGCATTATTTCTAAATCCCCCAAGTATAAACCACAAAACTTGTTCTGTGTCTTCCAAAAGTTTTTGGAAGTTCACAGAGAAAATTTAAGCTGCTGTGAAGAAATGTGTGTGCTATTTTAAGCATCTGTGCTTTATAAGAATGTGGAAATGGCTACAGTCCACGATAGAGATGCACTGTTTTAAGCACAAAAGTGTGTTATGAGGATGTATAGGTGCAATTTGTGCATACTGGAAGCAAGATCATGCGTTGTGCAAAGGGGGAAATAATGCCAAAGTAGGGATGTGTGAGGAATGGTCAGCCAGATTCCCTTGTTTTGGCTTCCTGGACTCCGGTCTGCTTTGTAATGGACCAGAGCCTGAGTTCCTGGAGGGTGTGTCAGGGTTCATGGGGGGCTCACATGCTGTGCAAACTGCGCCATGATGGGCCGCCTGGAATGGAGACTGGTGCATTCACTTGCTGCGCCCCTTTTCCTCATTTTATTTATTTAAAAAATTGTATGCCATCCATCACTGTCGTCTCTGGACTGCTTACAACATTATTTCAAGCTACAATAAAATAAGATAAATTAACTATTCCACACTGTACCGCCGCTACTGGCAGCAGCAGTGGGGAAGAAGGTTGGCCACTGGGAATGGTGGCCGGTTCTCAGATATGCAGTTGTGGGTCTGCAAATACTCGTGGCTCTTCTGGGCTCGGCTCTGTTGCTTAAAGAGGGACAAATGCTGGAAGAAGTTGGATGGTCAGGTGTGCCCAGGGTTCCAGAGAGGCTTGGCACATCCCTATTTCAAAGGAACTGGCTTGTTTGGTGGTTTGGTCCTTGCAATTGTTTTGAAACATCCCCCATTGCTCTTACCTGAAGTTACATGTTAATATCACCTGGCATTGTGGTAATTTAAGCATCTTCCCTGCATCTGGAATGCTTGGCTCCAGCTAGTCCAGTCAAAAATCTGATCTGGATAGTAACAGACTAGAAAGGCCAAACAATGATTTTGGTTTATTGTTAAATGTGTGCTATGTGGAAGTTCAGAGGATGCTAAATATGATCTTTCACGTATGTGCATGCTAGCATGGTGATCCGCTGCATTACAAAGTTTCCATTCATTTAAGAGTTTAAATATTACCAAAACATTTAAAATAACATTAGTACCAAGTCCAGCTTTCACTGCCAGTCAGAAAGGGGAAAATGGTTTGAAGCCATGCATCTGAGCACCCCAAGGGCTTTATGATTTGTTAGGTTTAGTAGTTCAGAGGATTAAAAAGACAGGAATATTAGCAGGAAAAAAAGAAGAGGGAAAAAGTCAATGCATTCACTGAAGCAAATCTAATAGGTTGCTGGGCCAAAAGAAAGAGAAAAAGGTTCCACCTACCACCTGAGTGAATCTTATTTATAATTCCTAATTCACTACACACACACACACACACACACACACACACACACACACACACATTCCCAGGCATCTTTCTTTTTTCTCCCCCCACCCCTTTTGCTATGCAAGTCACATTTTCTAAATCCTTTATCAACGGCTGTTCTGCATATGAATGGGCTGTAATTGAACTGTCACATTCATGAAGGTCAGTAACCTTTCATTAGGAAGAATGTGTCTCTCTTGATAAATTGGAAAGTCCCTGGGGATTTGAAAGCAGGTTTTTTAAAAAATAAAAAATAAAAATTGAAAAAAATCACTCTTTCAAATATACCTTTAAAATATAATACAGGACTTTCTTTCTTTTTTTTTCTGTTCCTTTCATGGTTCTCTGGAAACCCTACCTTCTTTGTCGTTTTCATAGTCAGCTTTGTTCAAAATATTCAATCGCATGCTTTGCCATGGCCAGCTTAAGAGCAAGAGGAAGTGGTATAACTCCTGAGCTTTCAGTTGCAGACAGTCAGTAATAAGGCTTGGGTTTCTTATGCTTTTTGCTTAAATTACCAACCACAAAATTACACCTGTTCTTTGGGGCCTCTTTAACCATTACTGCAAAAGTGACCAACCAGTCAAGGTGATGCCTATAGAAGGTACTTTCGTCAGGGTAACAACTTGAAGAAGTTTGCCTCTCTCCATTTTGCTAATCAGCCTATTGAAAGAGAAGAGCACGTTTCAGAAAGAGGCCCCCTTCTTCTTGTTGCACAATCCTTGTCCTTATCACCAAGCCTTTTTGCTGCCTGAGTGTACACACACACACACATCGGGGTGCATTACATCCAAGGAACAGAGTACCTGTCCCCTTCCCTGGCAGGAAAAATACAAGAACAATAATAGTGAAAGCCAAAGTGACAATAACCTAAAACCTACAGTAACCAGTGCCTTTTCATGGCATGTATAAACAGTCCCAGGAAGCTGCCTTATTCTGACTAATTGCAGCAGATTTTCCTAACTGTTGAGCAAGTCTGGAACAATATTGTCTAGATGCAACATTCCAAGAGGTTCTGATTAGACAGAGGATGCAGATGCCTCTCCTCCATGATCTCCACTTGTCAATCAGCCTTAATTTTCACCTTGTGGCCAAGTCCCACTTCTTCCTTCCCTCTTTTTGGGAAGGCTCCGTTCCCAAAAAGATGGGGGTCTTCAATATAGAAGGAAAGAGAATCAGAGCTGACATCCTATGGAAGAGGATGGCTGTGGGACTTGGAGGATTTCGACCATGGAAGCTAATGCTATTTTGAAAGCTGTTGCCTAACAAGCTCAAATTTGTTATCTGAATGTGGGGCTCACTGTACTCCATAGTGAGGTCAGCTCAGAATTGGGTTGATAATCAGCAGCATAGGGAGGTAAAAACTGGGAAACTAGAAACAAAAGTACCCAGAGCAATGGAGGCAAAACACATGGGGTAGCCATGGGTCCTCTTAGACACGGAAGAGCCCTCTGCTTGAAGACCATCCTCTGTTTTGAAAGCATCTTCAATTTAAAGGCCGGAGCAAGTCTAGTCTGAAGATAAAGAACCAAAAGCAAAAGGAAAGGCTGGCCCTGCAAGTTATCCACCAGAAGGACACGAACAGCAGACTGAGCAGGGCAGGCAGGTCAGCTGGTCACTCTCATCTATAGTACTCCATTTCTTTTTAAAATATAGTCATTCTTTCTAAAACTACAGCCACACATTCATATTAGCATATGCAAAAACTATGCAAATCAGAGCCCTCTTTCGACCTCTTTTTTGAGGGATTCAGGAGCGCTCATTCTCTCAGGTGCAGGCCCAGCTACAGTTGCCCATCGGTTTTGCTTTGTAAAGCAACCCAGCATCCCTGTTTGCATGTGACTGTGGAAGATCCAGATGGAAACCAGCTGCTCCACTGCCATCATGTCTAGCTCTGCTCTCCTTCCTTCCAGGGGCTTGTAGGTTTGCAGATCATTCCAAAGAACCTAAGGTTCCCTCGAGAATCGTCAGGCAAATCTGCAGTGGCAGACCGTCCGGAGTCTGCAGACAAGATTAGCTTTTCTAGAATTCAGCGTCATTTCTAGCTAGACGTTGGTGTATTTTGGTGATGACATAACTCTTTTCTACATAGTACAAATTTTAAGTAAGTGACACAGGCACAGCTCACATGAGAATGAAGATAACTGTACCATTTTAATTCGTTATTAGAATCTTTTATTTAGCACTTAATGCTCACTGTGGAAGACCATTATAAGGCATTATGCCAACTACAGACTCACTCAGATGCTGGTGAACAAAGTGTGGGCAATTTATTTAGTGCCAAAAGCCACCATAAGTTCTACAAATTCAAATATTTGGATTCAAGATGATCACTCTTTACACTAAGAATCAATTACTATATGGGGCAAGAACAAATCACATTATTCTTTTTCAGGCCCAAGCTGCCCTACCAAAAATAAAACATGGCTAAAGAACTATTTCAAAGAGCACTGAGCTTTTTCCAGGCAGACAGAGAACAAATCCACTTTTACCACTTGATGTCTTTACAATAAGAGCCCATCCATTAACATGGGAAACTGCTTGTTTGCATTTCTTAACAGCTGACATTTGTACCTTTCCAAGGAAAGTGAAGGGCATCTCATTGCTTCCTTGTTTAAAGCAGTGTAGAAATAATAGGGATGATAGGGAATTGGAGCTAATTTCCTTTGTCTCCTATTCAGCAGATAATGGTGGTATGTGTGGGATGTTAAAGGCCAGGCAGAGGAGGTGACCTGGAGATGACTCCATTCTTCTGAGGTTTATCAAAGGCTCCTGTCAGTCAAAGGCATGCTGGGAGACTGGGGACTGGCCATCTGGTCCAAAGTTAATCAAAGAGGAAAAAGCAGAGTAAGGAAATGGGGCGGGGGTGGGTGTCTCTGTCAGTTTTTGCATAGGGTAGAAGACCAATTCCCTGGCAGTTCCGGGCGCATGGACCTAGTGATGATGAGATCATGAGCAGGATGGATCATTTTATTTAATATGGATAAGCAGCAAGATGCTCTTGTGTCAGTTTTCAGTGGCAACACTGAAGGTCACTCATGCTGTTCGCTATTCAGAGAAGCAACAGAACTGTTTCACTTACTTGAAGAAAGAAAGGAAATAGCTGGTTCACTATAGGGAGCCAATTGAAATTCAGACAGGTCTTCTGTGTTGAAGCCAGAAATTTTTTCATTGCTGTCATGTTTATTGCTGGCATTAAGAAGCTTCTACAACAAATACCACCACTAGCCTATCAGTGTTTTAACACTGCACATTTGTTGTCTCTGGGACAGAGTTCCATAATTTGGTGCCTTTGAGAAGCACTGGACTGTAACTACCACCAAATTCAGCTAACGTGGTTAATTGTCAGGTAGTCCAACACATCAGTGGGGAACCAGGTTGGGAAGGCTGCTATAGAGCCTAAGCTAATGGCATCCTTCACGAGCAGCAATCTCTGGAAATCATAGAAGTTGGCAGTAATTTTGTCCAGATATTAACCAACCTATTAAAACAGGGATGGTCCAATATGAGGACTTAGAGAAGCTACATAGTATGGAGAACCAGATCACTTAGTGAAAGGTTCAGACGTTTCCCCCTTCTCTCATAATGCTAGATCCCAGGGTCATCCCATGGAATCATACAATAGTAGAGTTGGAAGGGGCTCAGAAGACCATTGGATCCAACGCCCTGCTGAATGCCAAACTCCAAGTTAAAGCATTTTGAATGTCTCCAGTGTGGGAGAGCCCACAGCCTCCCTGGGTAAATGGTTCCATTTGTGTATTGATCTAATGGTCTGGGATATTTTCTGGATTCCCCTAACTTAAGCCTATTCTTCTGTGTCCTGAACTCTGAGATGACTTAGAAGCTGATTGGTGGGAGATTCCAGATGAATAAAAGGAAAAACTACGTCACACAGTGCATAGTTAAATTGTTGAATTCACTTCCTCAGGATGTAGTGATGGCCACCAGTTTGGATGGTCTTAAAAGGCGATTGGACAAATTCATGAATGAGAAGTCTATCAATGGTTACTAGTCCTGATACCTCCTGTACCAAAGGCAGAATGCTTATGAACACCCATTGCTGGAGAACTTGGGCAGGCCGAAATGGCCTTACTACTTGCTGAATATCAGATAGTCAAAGGATCAGGTGTGAGGGTTCAGATGATGCAGCATGCAGGAAGAAAAAGGGGAAGGAAACCATCCTTGTGGTTTCCATGTTCCAAGCCATTTAGGGATCTAAAAATTAAAACCATCACCATGAACTGCATCTGGACATGAACTAGCAACCATTTGCAGTTTCTAAACACTTTCTATATTGTAGTGATCTAATCTTGGGGTATGTAGAACTATGTAGAGTTCAGGTTACTAGTCCTGAATGACATTGGAAAGGTCCAATTTCAGCAGGAAAAGTCCAACACCATCACCAGGGGAGAGGTCTCTGCTACCCACAGATGTCAGAGAAACCCACATCAGATGCAAATGAGTTTGAATTCCTGTGGATCTGACTTATAGATCTTGCAATAGAGAAAGTTTTTCCCCCAAGTGGTTCAGATTCTGTGTTTTGCTTTGCTTTGCTTTTGTTTCAGGGTTGATTTCTATAAATTCATACTTGTGCTAATGTGAACTTGTGCCTGTGGAACAAAATCTTGTACAGTCCCTTAGTGAATGGATGTTGGAACAAAACATGCTTGATGATCCATGAAAGACAGACGGGATGGAATTAACAAAATATGTACATCCCTACTGGTACCTACTTCTTTCACTTGTCCTCTAGGCCAGAGGGTGTTTTATCATGTTCCAACTAACATCTGGGATTAACAAATGGCCTGCTTCCCTCTGAATCTATTTAAAATGCCATACTCAACTGCTAGTCTGCAAAGCTGGGACTGAGACTTTTACTTGGTTTTTGTTGATCGTTAAGTATTAATTATTCAGCTGTTGATGATTTATTATGTTTATTATGGCATGCTTGTATTTTCTTTAATGTGTTCTAGAATGTATTGCTTTTTCATAAAGCTTTCTTGTGAAGTGTTTTGAGCATACACTATGGAAAAGTAATGTACAGATTGATTGACTGATTGATTGATTGATACTAGCCCAGGCTGAAAAAGGCAGTCCTTCCCAACAAAGCCACCTGTACATCTAGCAGAAGCATGGATAACAGAGAACCTTTCACAGGAAGGGCAAACATGTCTAAGATGCCTAAGCCCAAATGAGGGAGTGACTGCCTTGTTATTCATTGAAGCTTTTATTCTGAGCTTTATAAGAGTCATCCATCATGCCAGATGCCAACCCCCAAATGCGTTTACTATCATGGAGCACCATGGATAGCTCCTATAAAGCTTGGAATAAATACTATGATGGATAAGGATTCCCACTGACAGAGTCACCCGCTTCCCCTGCATAAATCCAAATCAAACAGTCGACCCAAATGGAATCCAGCTTGTGTACCACATCTTGAGCCCTTTTTTGAGGAAAACATCTAATAAATCACCACCACCACCATCATCCTCTTCTAGCTTGATCCTGTACATGTTTAGTCATCTCAGTGAATTCATTTGGCATTGCTCCCATATGAATGTGGTTCAGAATTTAGCCTTAGGCTTATTAAAATAATTTCAAGGGATACATCTGAAAAACTGAATCAAATAGAGGTGACATAAAGAGATGTTTCAGGGCTTGCCTACAAATTAAAAACTAATAAATCACTAGTTCTGGATAGCACCCACCTGAGAATTCTTAAAGAACTTATGTAAAATTGCTAATCTTCTAACAAAAATATGCAACTTTTCTCTAAAATAAGCATCTGTACTCTGGTACTGGAAAAGACTAATTTATTAGTCCAATGTAATAGTATAAAAAAGATTGAAGAAATTACAGGCTAGTTACCTTAGCTTCTCTTCTGGGTAAAAAAAGCATGATTAAAGCTAGAATGAAGCACAGAGAAGAATAAGCTGTGTTGTGGAAAAAAGCATAATGGCTTTTACAAAGGGAAGTTTCATGATGATAAAACAAACAACTTTTGGGAGTTGTTTGACAGTGTCCGCATCCATGCAGAGAGGTGTGGTTTGGTGCACATGCCATGGTCTTAGGGAGCTTTTGAGGTGGTCCCTCACCAAAGGCTGCTGAATAAAGCATGGTTATTTTCTGAAATAAGAGGATGGGTCCTCCTTATGGTAGCAGACAGAACAACAGGACAATGTGGGGAAGTAAGAAATATGGTCCTTCAAGATTGGTACTTGGCCCTATGCTATTTGACCTCTTCATAAATGAGCTGGTATTATGAGTGAACACTACCTTGGCTTACTCCCAAGATATTCATGGTTCTCTGTGGCTATATACATATTGGCCCCAAGTCAGTGTCAGCTGGCCAAGACCTAAGTGGCCTGCACACTTGCCTAGGAGGAAGTCCCACTGAACTCAGTAGACCATACTTCTGTATGGGTTTCTGCTACTAGTATTCACAACAGAAAAAGAAAAAGCTTCATGTCCAATTCCAAAGATTGGCTTGGAACCAAGATGGCCATCACATGAACAGAAGGGATTCCAGCAGAAGCTCCCCACTGGAGGAAAGGTCAAGGGAATAGACATTGCCCCACAGTCCCCTGTGTCACCCCTCATACTGCTCAAGCCTCTGCCCCTCCAGCCAAACCCTACTCTGGATACAACCAACTACTTGTGCCCACTTACTATGCACTAGTCAGGCCTCTCCTGGAATACTGTGTTCAGTTCTGGGAACCCAGATTTTTAGAAGATGCAGAAAATCTAGAAAGGGTTCAAAGAAAGGCAACAAAGATGATCCAGGGTCTCAAAACTTATGATGAGAGACTGAGAGAGCTGGGCATGTTCAGCCTCAAGAAAAGAAGGGGATATGGTAGCACTCTACAAGTACTTCAAGGGCTGCCACAAAGATGAAGGAAAAGCCCCCTTCTCAGTCATCCCTCAGCGTAGGACACAGAACAATGAACTTGAACTATGGTATACCAGATACAGGTTAGATACCAGGAAAACTTCCTAACTGTCAGAGCAATATGACAATGGAACCAGTTGCCAAAAAGGTCATGGGCTTTCCCACACTCAGAATGAAACTGGACATTCATCTGAGTGGGATGGTGTGACTTGGCATCCTGCACCATCAGGGGGTTGGATCGGATGGCCTTCTTGGCCCCTTCCAACCCTGCTGTTCTATGAACCTATGAGCAAGTTACTAGCATCATTTTCCTTCAGGGAGATCATTTCCCCACAGGGCAACAGTCTAATATTTGAAACTTCCCTACTTCACTTCTCAAACTTGTAAGAGAATTGGGAATTGAAATGGATTCAGGACTCATTTCCAGGGAAACAGATACTGTAAACAGGGCTATAGGAGGCGATCCCCTGGGGTTGATGGGACTTACCCTAATAGGACTTACCATTGAGTAAATATGCATAGAATTTCATTGCACCTAAGATATCTAATTGTTAATCATATCAAATAAATGATAAGAAGGAAATTGTAAGTAACACTGCTTAGAATATCCTTGGAAACTTTTAAAAATCAGAAGTAACATATGAAGTATCTTCCTCAAGGTTAAAAGCTGCTTCACATGAGAAAAGCCTCTGATTATAAAATTTGGTATGCCCGTCTAGTTCCTTCACTTCTGTGTAATTTCTTTTGCTTTCTGTGTCAGGGTTCAGGTAAGCCTTGGCAAACCAGGCATATGAGGAAAAGGTCAATAGTGCATCAAGTTTTACCTCTAATTTTACTGAGCTGTGTTTCCTTTGTGCCTTGTATGGAGAACACAATGCAGAATGTGGCTGAGTAACAGGAAGGAGGAGCAGAGGGGGGAAAGCACTGAAAAAAATGTGTTGCCCTCTTTAAAATGCCTTACCTCTGAATAACCTTTGTTCAGCTGTGCACTGGAGTGTTGTTATTATTTTATTATTCTTAATGTAGTTTTGGATAGAGCCACCAACATTTCCTGATTGTAAAATGTTCTCACTTCTATTGCAATGTCTTTGTTCCAGTCTCCACCCTTTGAAAAATCCTTACTTTCTAGACTTGCTGTCTACTCGCAGATGTCCTTCATGGGTCATGAGCATCAAGCTTTGTCCATTCTCCAAGCACAGGAATAATCAGAAAGCTGAACAACAGCGTTTTTTAAAGTTCATAATTAATGAGGTAGTGAATAAAAATAGAACAATGTGGGTCACTCTCCCTACCATGAAGGACACTTGAGAGGTTTAACTTGTTGATTTATTCATCATCATCACACTTATCTGGCATGTGAAAGGGGTTCAAAGTGCTAAAACAAGTGTGACAATTGGAAATGGAGCATCTGGTACCTCATGTGAAGCTACCCTATCTCTCTTGTAACATGCATTGCAGAAGCAAGGAGGGGATGAAACAAGCAGGGACCAGCACTGCCGGTCACATGGAATGGCCAGAGCTTCACCAGAACAGAGGTTACATGAGGATACGCTGAAGTGTACTTCTGCTACTGCATATGTATAGTTAGAAATTTTGGAATAATACCTCTAATTTAAATAGAAGCTCAGTACATCTCTGCGGAACAGGGGAGACTGTGACCAGGTGATTTGTAGAATTGGTTAGTCACCTGTTGACCAGGAGCAAACTGTTGATGGGCAACTTCAAGGCCCCTGGGCTCCCTCTTTCGCTTTGAACCATATTTGGACCAGAGAGGCCATCAGCTAGAGGGCACCTTCAAAGAGAGAGCAGTCTTCTGTGAAATAGGACTCAGAACCAGCTAGAGTTTGGTCCCAATCCAGCAGTGTGTAACAGCACCAGAATGAGTGTCAATAGTCCAAGAGAACAATAATATAGATGCAACCTTGACCTTTTTTAAAGCCATGTTTATTTTGGACAATGGTTTTTCAGAAGCTTTCATGGAGCAAAAACTAAAAATGAGAGTATGGGATAAGCATTGGGTTGATAGACAAAAATCGAATTTGAAACTCTTTTAAACGCAAGCTGGTTATCTGCTGCATGAATTGTGGCTTTTATCAGAATGTGTTGTGTACATTAGGCGAGTTCTAAAAAGAAGTTAGTCTGCTTCATATATTCACAGTTTGCTTTCCATAGTTTGTGTTGGACTTCAGAGAAGGAAGAAAAATGTTGGTTTTCTGTGAGATGGACTCACTGCATTGACTGTTAGCCTAGTTACCTCCATGTAGTCCTCTAGGCCAATGAGGATTTTCTATTTCAAATGACATGATCATTATTTTCTGTTTTCTCCAGGAGCTTCTCTGAGCTTTGAAATGTCTTTACATTTACATATTATGGCTGAAGTTTTCAAAACTGTGCTCCTTCTATTCTGCATCACGCTCTGAGCTGAATGGCAAAGTAGGAGTCTCAGTGGTAATTAAGGACTAGTTCAGTGAGATAATGCAGTTTGCAAATATGGACATTGTTGTCTTTTCTGCATGCAGCGTGAAATGCACTCTGCAAAAATAACAATTCACAGGTCTTTCCTAGGTCGACTGAATTCCTGAAGTCCCCCCTTTCTCATAATACTCAAACCTTTAATACTCAAACCAAATACACCACCACCACCACCACCACTTTTCTATACCACCCAAAGCCAAAGCTCTCTGGGTGGTTCACAGCATTTAAATCACCCATCCAGATTTCAGCCCAGCCTAACTCTGCTTAACTTTCTATATTAAGCAGGATCAGACACTTTGGCACAGAAAGGGGGATAAATATTTCTACAAGCAAGTTCATTTACTTAATTTTTGTGCCTCAATAAAAAATATTTTGAATCTTCACAGTTGAGTATCTTGTGTTCATCAAGTGGGAACAATGCCAATTAAATTCATTTTAGTTCCAGGTGGTAACACAGCAAATTGTGGAGAAATCAAAAGAGGGTAAATACTTCTGCAAGGCAGTTTAAAATGAAACCATCAGTGCTCAAAGAAAACCGGCTAGAGCACTTGACTCCAACCAAAAGCTTGCACAAATAAAAATGGCTTTAGTTGGTGCCTAAATGACAGTAGCACACGGGGAAGCCAAATCCCCACAGGAAGGAAATTCCATAGCAGTATCGTCAGGCAGAGCAGCTATTTATTTATTGGTGCAATGCCACCATAGTGCAAGATAAAATAAGTGAAAGGGACAGAACCCTGCTCCAGGTTGCTAATGACCAAGTAGTAGCAACAGCATACTCTTGACAGAAGCATTTGGTGAAACAGGGCCAGGGAAGTCTGAATCCAGCAGAAGGGCTACTTCCATGAATTGGCAGATTCAGCTAGCTTGAATCCACCTGACCTTTCTTCTACTGCTCCTCTGCCTGGTGGGACCTGGAGTATAGCATAGTCCTCAACCATCAAGGGCCAGGAAGAGGCTGCCAAGAAAGCCCCACCAATATCACTGGGCTGGATCCAGAGGATCTTAGTCCTCCCCTAGTTCCCATTGAAATCAAAGGGGTTTTAGATGGCTATTGTTTTTAACTGATTTCAGTAGGACCGAAATACATCCAACTTAGGACACAATCCTATAGTCTCCTTACTCCTGGCCCTATGATCTCAGACCTGGGGCCTCAAAGGCTGAGCCTTACCCTGCCTCTTCTCAGCTGACATGGAAAGAACAGTGCCAGTTGCCTTGCTCAAAGCCTTAAAGTGGGGCAAGGGGATATGCCAGGGGAGAGGAGAAGAACGTAGAGCTGTGGCTATGCACTTATGCCCATTCCAATTGTAGTTGTGAAGATAAAAAGGAGATACTTGTGAGCCACCTGGACTTCCTTGCAAGAGGAAGACAGGTGGGACATAAATGCAATGTAACAATAATAGAAGTGGTAGTAATAAAATATTGATCGGGATCTTCAATGGGAAAAAAATAAATTATTTTAAATTCTTGACAGGCTTTGGCAGTATGAAAGAAAACTCTCCAAAAATTCATTTGCTTCAGACGCCAATTGTCACTTTAAGATAAATTGTGGATCAATTCTGCAATAGTTCTTAACTGACATTCCCCTGACAACACCATTGAATTTGACATAAATTGGCCTAAATTTCACTGCTCCTGGCATAAATGTTTTCATTTAGTGGAGTGGCTTTCCCCAACCTGGACACACTGGACTGCAATGTCCTTTAATCCCAACAGACATGAAATACTGAGAGACTGATAGGAGTTGTAGTCCAACAGATTTGGAGGCTCCAGATTGGGGAAGGCTTTACAAGTGCATGTGACACAGTGGACTCCTGTCTGAGTAAGCGTGCATAAGATTTTTGTGCTATACATTGCAAAGGAACTCACTTTATCACCTTAAACTCTAGGTATATCTTTGCCTGCTGCTAGAGAACTGAATGTACTTTCTGCATAACAAATGCACACATGCATAGCACAAAATGTTTTTGTTGTCCCTAATAGAGACCAGCCTGTTTTCCCACTGCTCCCAGCAGACCTGTAGCGAGCCTACGAGTTTGTGTAGAGGGTGTAGATGAAAGCGGTTCATCTGGTTTGCCAGCCTTTGAAAGACAGGGTCTTGATTTTTCAGTGCTTGGGTCTCTGTTGTATCTCTTCTCAGTTCTCACATACCTATATATATTCTCACATATAAATGCATTTCCCTCCAAAAGCAGAAATTGGGTACCGCGGCTGTAAGATGCTGCTGCAAAGCATTAATACAATTTATTAGACAAAGCCTACAAGGATGCAATAGCAGGTCTGCTATCTGAGGAAAAAACCCCTTTAGGCATTTTACATCCCTTAATCCCAATGACAGCCTGTTTTTGCAGATACCCCGCAGTTCATGAGTCACTGGCTATAGCATGCAAAATCCCTATTTAGGTAATTACAATACAATACACAAATCTGCACATTGGCTAATGTCACAGAAAATATTCCAAGCAAGCTTCTCCCTGAAATAATACAGCAACCTCACAGGTTAGTGAAATCTTTTCTGTGCCACTGTGATAATGGGATGGGAAGGTGGGCCAGAGTTCCTCTGCTCAGGTATATCCTTCAATAGGTATCACGTGCAAGGCATGAAATGTACTTGACCTGTGAAGCTCATTTCTAATAGAAGTACATTTAAAGTGCACTCCAGTGCCCATCAGGAAAAAAAACCTACAGGTCCCAGCAGGCCAACTTGTGGCCTTGAGAATTTGGATACCCATCTTGTTCAAGCATTAAATCCAATTTGAACAAGGCACTGTTTATGAAGTCTAACTCAACAAGGATTGCTTATCACAAAATATGCTTAGGCTTATGATGTAAGTATGCTTGTAAAGTATTCTTCAAACTCAAGAGTAAGGCAAACCATTAATATGACCAGCGGTCTTCTCCCACTTACACAAGTACTTGGTTCTTCCTTAATTTCATTAGGTTTCTACTTTGTCAATCTGGCTCCCAAGCATCTTTAGGGTGATATACAATATATCAGATATAGAAACTGTATTATTAAATCCCTAAAAAAAACATCCAACACAAAAGAACCAGTAACACAATAGGTAAGGAAGTCTACAAACAAATAATATCCAATCCAGTTCTAATATCCACACATTCAGCACAGAACCCTTTTGAAACCCACCAGGTTGCCTGTGCCTCTTGATTTGCATATTATTTCTTATTTTATAAAACGTTAAGATATGTTTTTAATCTGGTTTGTTGACATGCTGCAAAGTGAGTGGCCACTCTTCAGCACCATCTTTGATTTGGTTCAAAACAATGATTTTAGATTTTAGAACTCAGACCCCATCTCTGCCTTGCATTTCAGTTCTTGACAAATGGCTTTTCTTTTAGTCTAACAGCCTGCCTTCTGGGAAATGTGTTTTGTGACTTGTCATGCCCACCGTGAGAACCATTTTATAAACTGGCAAGCCCCACTTCCATGGTAGACATTTTATTTTTAAATCAACTTACAAAGATTGCTTTTCCTTATTATACAGATCCCTTAACCTGATTGCCTAGCCTATGATAGTTTGCTTAATCTCAACCATAACGCCATTGTATCATTTTACACTGACATTATATAAAAAGAAATATAAACAGTTAGGACTGCCATTATAATGAAGAGCTCTGTAAAATAACAGAGTTGCTGGCCTCAGTCAAGGCCAACAGTCAATGCCAATTATTTAACCTACAGCGTCCATCATGCTGTTTAGCACTCATTGTTGGTAGTTTGGTTTTCGCCATTCCTACCCAAAGTTAAGAAATTTGCTGCTGATTCTTAGAAAGTTTAAATTTCAGGATGGGAACAAGATACAGCTCAGTGGTAGGACACTTGCTTTGCATGCAGAAAGTGCTCGACTGAATATAGTTAAGGCTTGGAATTGAGACTCCTTCCTGAAAAGCTAGAAGGACCTCAAATGTTAGTCATGGTAGACTAGCCTTTCCCATCTTGATGTCCTCCAGAAATTATGGACTTTAACTTATGTCAATATGGACAATGATCAGGAATTCTAGGAGTTATAGTCCAACATATTTTGAGGGTACCAGGTTGCAGAAGGCTGGTGCAAATAATCATCAGCTAAATGGAACAATAGCCTGAGTCAGTATAATGCAGCTTTCTATGCTGTTGGTCCAACTTTTGCTTTCACAACAGCTTGTGAAGCTAAAGTAAGGTCAGGTCAGGGGTTCTAGGTTTCTAACTGTATATTGTGCTGTCCCCCAAAATTAGATTTGGTCTCTTTGAATATTCTCAATTGTATTGCTGTTAGCATAGGGCAATATAATTCCAGATTCTTTTTCACTGGCAAAGACTTCTGAGGAGAGTGACAGTGTTCCTCCTCCATAGTTCTGCTGCTTTATAATTTAATTTCAAAAGTTCTGTAATTTTTATCTTGGTTATCTGCTTTAATCATCCATTCTGCAAGCTCAGCCTTCTGGTTGCCCTAATGAGCTCTCCATCGTATTCACGTAAAAGAGATGAAATTAGCAATGGCCTCACTTGGCAGTCCCTCCGGGAATGAATTGTCCTTCCTTGAAGAAGTAAAAGTCAGTTTAAATCACCTTGAGCAGAGCATGCTAGATGTTATCAATGTACAGTACTGACATTTACACAAAGGAGGCTAAATTGCTGCCATCTAGGAACTATCCTCAGGCACCTACGTGTTCTACCACTGAATGCAAAAATATAGTCAGGTAAATAGCTGGTTGAAACAGGTGTTTCTCATAAGAATGATGCAACAAAAGTTTTGGCCTTGTGCTCCAAACCGCTATTAACCTTCTTTAACCAGAGCCTGGCTCTTTCATACCTTCAGTAACCATGGTTTCTACACATGTCATTGAGGAGAACTGTGTATACAGGAGTTTTGTCCATGACTGAGTTCTTAGCAACATCAGTGAATCACTGCTGGTTTCAGACCTTGTGTCCTCTTTTGCAAAGAATAATCATCAACAGGAAGGGTTGCTTGAGGCCCATCCCAAGTTTCAAGGGCTAGCTTGTAAAATCCAGCTTAAAAATAGAGAACCACAAGAGGGTGAGTACAGGGCCTTGAAGTGGACCATCAACATGGCAGTACTTAAATAGCAGACTAATCAAGGAAGCATGCAAGTCATGTGGTTATAGACTTCTGAACAAAGGTGGTGTATTTCTTTTTAGATTATGATAATTGCCTCTCAATTTCCATTTACACATAATATGTGTGTGCAAATCATTGTCCTCTTGCCCTCTATTTTCATCTGTTCTGGGCAAGTAGCTCTCCGTGGGTTCCACTCCTCCTCACTACTGTCCGCTGGCGCTCTCCCTTTGAGGCTGCACCACTGCTCATACAGAGGGGTGAACAAATGCTGCTTCTACTTCTCCTAGTTCCTGTCACTGCTCACTCGCTCAGAGAGGGCACCGTTCTAAATGAAAGGTGCTAGGGGCTGGAAGTATTAGATGTCTCCTCTACCTCTCTCTGTAGTTAAGACAGTAACTTGGAAGTTCAATCAATTAGCTTGTATTATGCAAATTTCTAGGTACATTGCTTCAGGCCTCAGAACATTTTTTCCCCCATTCAATAGAAAGAAAAATCAAGTAGACTTCACAGAATATAAGATCAGTTTCCTAAATTAGAGTCGCATGAAAGCTAATATTAAGCTTTTATGGATTCCCTGCTCAAGCCGAATGAGCTACCATGACAAGCCCACAAGATGGTTCTTTCTACTGGGTGGTCCCACTGACCATCAACTCTTTGTTCTCCGATCCCCACCTCCTCTTCTTCATTGAGACCCTGCTTTCCCACAGTTTCAGAGGGAGCTCCCTGTTTGCCCAGGAATAGATTAGATACCAGCTGGCTGGTCTCTACTCTTTCCATCTCCTGCTCCTACACCCCTGAATTCTTGGGAGCATCTTCCCTAGCCCCCTCCTGGTTGGATTCAGAGACAATTTCCAGGTCTTCTGAAGGCACTGAATCCATACAGTCCGTGGCAGCCATGCTGGGAACAGACCCTGGCAGGTGCCAGCAATGCCAACCCTTCTGTGAATTTCAGCATCCCTGCAACATGATCAGTGTGGCATGAGGCCTTCCAACCTGAGGATCATGATTCAACTGAAGAGTAGCTTTTACTGTATCAGAGGATAAGGATCCCTGGAGAAAACTATAGAGTGGCCAAGCCTGTAGGCTCAGGTCATTTAGTGGTGACAAATTAAATAGTACACATACATGAAAGTCATATTCAGGGGCAATATCCAGTGCTGTCCCAGCTGTAGCACTAGTGACAGAGCTGTAGGTAAACTCATGTTTGCACAAGGTCACTAGCACTTTCTAGGCCAAGGGAGAAAGCAGCCTTTTGTTATTAAATTGTGTTGGCTTGGTTTGTTACCAAAATTCAGTGGGGTATTCCCACTTTTTTTTGCCTAGTTGGCGATAATAGCATTGAGCTACTGTTAGTTACCTTAGCACTGTGATGGCACCAATACTGCCCCAAATCATTGAGAATGTTCTTTATGCATCTGATTTTCTTAGGGTGCAATCCTATGCATATTTACACTGAAACTCCCAGAATTTCCTAGCCATCTTTGCTGGCTGAGAAATGCTGGGAGTTATAGGATTTTTATGTATAAACATGGATAGGATTGCAATTCATCATTCGACGATCCCCCAAGGAAAGCTGTTTCTGTCCTATCCTCTTATTTCCCTTGATCAACGTTTTTCAGAAATGAGACAAGGAGTCCCACTGCCACAGTATGAGCCAGTTTCATTGCAGTAGATATGATAAACGATTATCTTACCTCTTCATGACTGGACTGGGAATTAGACCGAACAAAGAGCATACATTCTCTCTCTAAATGTGTGTGTGTCTGTGTGTGTGTGCTCCTTTTTTCCTCTTCTTTATTCTGAAGACAGACCCTTCACTTTGTTGATTATGTGTCATAGCTACGGTCTAGGTTGGAGACCTTGCCCACTCCTTTGAGCTGATGCTCCTTTCACTTAGTTCCACCAGGTGTAAAAAATGCAAATAGCAGCAGCAGGAAGCTCACAGTTATCGGAACCTGCAAATACCCATCAGGCATCACGTCCAATGATAGGTTGCTTGGAATCCTGAGTTACAATCTCCTGAGTCACAGCCTCCCTCAAGGCAACAAATGCCACCAACTATTTGCCGCAACCACCACAAGGGAAAAGGGGCTTTGACTTTTGTGCAAAACTGTGGAGCAGGGGGATGGAGAAGAAGAGGAAGAGGAGGGAGAAGAAGACTTTATATAGTTGTCAGTAGAAAAGGAGGGTGACACTCTTACAGAGCTTGAGGAGGTCAATAAATCACCACCCTTATCTTGCAAACAGAGCCTGTGACTTCAAAAATTAGCTCATTTATTCTGCACAATTAAATTTATTGAAGTGTGACAGAAAAAGTTTAACAAGCACTGAAGCAGAAAGCCAGCAACAACGGAGGCAAGCATCTGAGTGAAAGGCACAATTAGTTAATTTTCATTTTATTTATCAATATAATTATTGAATTGTATTTATCCTATTTCACAGATTTTTACTATTACTGTTGGCTGGACTCAGGGGAAAAGAATTAACTCTTTTTATTTGTTTTTTATATTTTAGCTTAACTTAATACGATTATAGGGTAGCTAATAAAAGAAAACTTCTCTAAAATACTCTACAATCTTGCATTCAATGAGGCCACAGAATCTGGCTCAGAAATCGAGTTGTCTTTTCTGAGAGGGAACTAAATTGAATATCAACTGTGGATGCAATGAATTTCTTAGAGAGAGACCTAACTTCTGTCAAGTAGATCCATCTCTACGCTGCATATATTAGTATATGTTCTTTCAAAGTTAGTGAGATATTTAGAAATTTCAAATAAAATATTACAAATTATGGTGGATAAAATTTATTGAGCTTGTAAGGGCATGCTATGATGTAGTAATATTGAAATCAAGTGTTATTTAATTACAGTGCTTTTCCTTTCTCCCCTCCCCACTAAACAGAGAATCTTTCTTTTTCTTTCTTTCTTTCTTTCTTTTCCTTGAAATATACCTATGGACTATCTTCTACTGACGAAGGGGCAGGACTCCCCAAATTCTTTTTATAGTTTACTTTAGGTGAAATCCAGAAGCAGTGCTCAAAGTGAAGAGAGATGGTAGTAGAATTTTGCTCATCTTATGAAAAGCATGTTGACTTCTCCATAATTCTTACAGAGATTTTTGAGCTGTATCTTCTGAATTTACTGAAGTATTGCTTTTTAAAAATATTATTTAATTGATATTTTTTCAAAATATAATTCAGAATAACAACAACAGATCACATTCAGATCATACACATGCATGGACATGCACACACTTTTTTGAGTTTACATACAAAACAATATACTTTAATAAGTGTTTCTGAAAAGTTCCAGTTATCTCCAGTTAACCTAACAAACCTTTCCAGAGTGCTTCTAATTGATAGAGTCTTTGCATAAAAGACAGCATAAAAATAATCTACAATGTAATCATTTCTTATCAGACAATTGTTTGTATGAGCTATCAACTATAGTCTGCCTCTCTACTGGTGGATATTGGGCCATTATGGGTTTTTCCAGTTTGCAGCAATTTCTGAGTCACCACTCAAAGAAATGTTATGAACTCCTTATTTTGCTTTTGCTGACATCTGAAACAACCGTAAATTAAAAGGACCTCAGGATGTGTCTAGAGTGAGGTCATCTGCTACAGAAAACTATGTGGGAAGGTGGTACAGATAGCAACATGTGTTTCTGTGGTCCAATGCTATTTAGTATGTTGCTTCTGGATTTTGTCCTAAGGAAACTTGCATGTCATTTTGGGTAGCCACTCATGATCACCAAACAAAAGGAAAAAAAGCACACAGATCTGGCTAACATTTGCATAAGCTAATTCAAATGGTTGTAAATGAAAAAAGTAATTATTTTAATTTAAATAAAAATGCAGATCAGTTTACTGTCATGTGGAAAGCTGTGACCAGGTGAGCTGCTTGCCTTGCTCATTCTGCTGCCCAGGTTCTGACTCAGTGGGCAACTATTCTTGGTTCTTTATCAGGACAGGGCATTCCTCCAAACAGAGGAAGCCTTCAACTAGAGCACCGTTTTCCGGCAGCCCTTCAAACAGTGGATTGCTTCCTGGAAAAATAAACAAGGCGTCTGCTAGTTCATCTTCCAGGACAGAAGTCTTCAGAAGCCCTTCTTCCTGGTCCTTACTTCTATTTCATGTTTACGGCAAACTGTGCTTGTGTGTGCTTATTCACCTTTTTCATGGATGAAACTATTCACGGACACTTCACAACACTCCTCTAGACATTCCCCACCTTTGCAGAAGTAACTAGTTGTACTGGGAAGTGTTTCTGGAGAGTGGTGCCTTTATACACAGTTAGCATTATTTTAGATGGTCATCATTTCAACTTTTGGTTGCGAAGGGTTGGACACGACTTCATAACTAGCAACAACATTTCAACTGCAAGTATGTAATTGCAGGTGGAGGAGGAAGGAATAGATGGAAGACATGCACAAATTAGCAATGGGAAAATGAGCTGAACTGAAATTAGAGCTTCAGTCTGATGCATGCTAATCTGGGAGCAAGCTCCATCAAACGCAGTAGGACTTACATCTGAGTAAACAGTTCTTAAAGGTCATTTCTGCAGCCATGTAAGCTTCTATCAGATGTTTTAAAGAATAGGTACATGTCAACAGGTCAGAAATGATTATCTCATCACTACTGTGCTGAGTGCAGTGCTGAGCTTGGGACATTGGATGATTATGGAGTTTTATGTTCTCTGCACCAAGCAACAGTTTGCAAATCTGTTATCTGCATGCTTTCTGCACCAGATGAGACTTTACCTCCCTCTGTCTGGGGCAGCGAGGCATTCTGAACTATGACCCACCTCCTTGACCCTCAATTTTATAAAGAAAGGGGAAAGGGCTTTGTTCATCAGCACTGGCAGATTCTGAAAGGAATTCAAAGGCTGAAAGCCTGCCTATTATGAACAGTGGCTGGCTGGCTGGCTGGCTGGGTGTGTGTAAATGTGTGCACATCTCAGGGTGGAGAGGATGAATTGTTTCATACATTGATACCATCATTTAATATGAAATGAGCTTGGCTTTAACAGGTGTCTAGGTAATGAAGTACAGAAAACCACATTCCCCTTTGGTACAAGCTAGATGAAGATGCAGCTGTACATCTTCAGCTCAGAAATTGGAGTTGAGGACCTCTGGTTCTTTGTGGAAAGAAAGTAGCCCCTAATTGTGGATGAAAAAGGCATAGTGAACAGGTAGTAGAGAGAGGGACTGAAGATAAACCCCAGCATCATTCTTCACTGCAAGAGGACTATCTACCTATCCAGTTCATCAAGCTCTGTGTGGCTCAGGATTATGTTTTTCCATATATGGTAAAGAAATGGGTGGATGGAAGCTGTGGGAGAAAACTAATATTTAGGCAAGCAGAGGAGTTACACAGGAAGATAAAAGTGACAATTTCTATAACGGAACCATGACTGTTAAGAAAATCTCTTGGGTTGAGGTGGAGTTGCATAAAGCACAGTGAATTCACCAAATAAAAATTTGCAGAATATATTTCGGCTTTTGAGTGTGCAGGGGATTAATTCAGCATGGCCATGGAGATTTGTTTGTGGCACAGATATCTTTATACACATCACAGAAGAACTGTGCACCATTCCCATCATACGCATAAGGCCTGGGAAAGTTTTTGCACTGGAAGTTTTCATGCACACTGGAGGATCTACCTTTAGAACCAAAAGGTAATTTTTTTTTGTTTACTTATTCTTGCCTGGTTTCTTGGAGGGATGGAATGGAAGGTGGATTTCATTTTTTTGGAGGAATGGAATGGAAGGTGGATTGCATTTTTTTAAAATAAGGCTAACTGCTGAGCAGAAATAGACAATAGCTTGTATTCAAGGTGTTTAAGCTTAAGACAATAGGTCATATTCAGGTGTTTAAGGATAGTCTGGACATACACATGGTCGGCATGTCATAAGTGGAGCTGGCTGGAGCTGGGGGGGTGGTCAGACTAAATGGCCCAGGAGGCCCCTTCTGAATCACTGTGCTTCTATGTTTCTGGGTCTCAAAGGGTCAAAACAACATAGGGGAGGCCAAAGGCAAAGGATGCAGAGCCAAAGTAGCAGAACACTAGCATATTTTAGCTTATAGCTCTTAGTGACAGTAAGAAAGCCTCAGGAGAGGCCTGCCAATGTTTAGGAAAGGAAAAGCCTGGCACCACCAAGCGATTGGTGTCTGAGGAAAAGTGCAGGTGGCTGGGGAAGTGGGCATGGCCACCTGAAGAACCCTGGCATGGGGCTGAGAGAAGTTCCAGGCGGTTGGATTTCATAGAATCATAAAATAGTAGAGTTGGATGGGGCCAAAAAGGCCATCTGGTCCAACTCCCTGCTAGTGCAGGTCACCAATTTATACCATCCCAATCTGATAGCTGTCCAGTTTCTTTCTGAGTGTCTCTAGTGTGAGAGAGCCCACCACCTCTCTAGGCAACTGGTTCCACTGTTGTATTGCTCTAACAGTGAGGAAGCTTTTCCTGATATGAAGCCTGAACCTGGGTTGTTGCAACTTGACTTGATT
This sequence comes from Varanus komodoensis, assembly GCF_004798865.1. Lineage (NCBI taxonomy): Eukaryota > Metazoa > Chordata > Lepidosauria > Squamata > Varanidae > Varanus > Varanus komodoensis. The sequence goes on along the minus strand of NW_025335505.1, from coordinate 23,624,008 downwards.
ATTCTATATTGTACACTCTGGTATCAGCAAGAAGAGATCTTGACCTTCCTCTTTGTGACAGCCTTTGAGGTATTTATAGAGTGATACCATGCCTCCTATTTGGTGCATTGGCCTGATGTTCTATGTCTACACCTGTGCTGTAACATAAACCAGTGTCATTATATCTCATCTCACATTTGGCAAGGAATGAGATCAAGACTTAGAGGCCAACCAAATTAATAGCAGAGGGAAAATTCAAACTGGGAACTGATCCATAGCTCACTGTCTTGGCCATTGTACTACATTAGCTTCGTGATGCATATTGTTCACATTCATTTGTATAGGTTCCCAAAACTAGGGCAGATGCTGGTAGATGTGTTTGACTTTTCCATAGACTATCTTTCAGATTACAACTAGGTCACTTTGTCCTGTTCTCCATTTCCATTTCACAAAATTTAATTCCTCTACCACAAGGGAAGTGTACCATTTTTTTGTAATCTTCGGGTGAAGCAAAGAACAGATGTTTCTCTCCAGAGTATTATAAAACTGGTGAGGATTCATCAGCAATTATTCACTTCCAGTAAATAGGAACCAAATGATAAACTTGTCCAAAATGATGTGCATTGATGTGTAGAGATTCCAAGAGGAACATGAATATGCTTCCAGTATTTAAGATAATGCATTACACCTGAACTAAAAATAAGTTCCTTATTAAGACAGGTGGAGCAAAGCACTGTGCTCTTCAGGGAGGCAAACCTGTTATACATCCCAAGCAGGGAGAAGGTGTCCTTGTCGGTCAGTCAAGGTTCAGCTGAATAGCATCAAAAGTAGGGACAAAGCATAGCCCCCATAGGAGTGCATGGAGATTGTGAAGGGGGACACTGAAGGACGGCAGTGGGAAATTTGGCAGCATCCTAGCATAAAGGATAGTAAAATGGATTATCCCCCCTCCCTGCTGAAAACAGGGAGTACAACTGGAACACACGCTGTTTGGAAGCAAAATTGCTCTTAAGGGATGCATCAGAGAGCATGATTCTGCTTCAGATCATGGGGCACATTCTCCATGCACTGTGTTTAAAGGGAAATTGTCCAGATTTTGCTTTTTCTTTTGTTTTGTTTTTTGCTGCTGCTGCTATGGCAGTAAATTCAGCAGCAGCATCATTCAGGTTTGGGATGTCCCATTTGGGCCACAGGTAGCCAGGGGCATGTGGATGCTTGTGGGTAAGCCTGATGGTCACACAGCTCCTGTGTCCGTTTCAGCACTAGGCGGATCACAAGTTAATTTTGCCCAGGGCTTCATCAATGAGAAGATCTGACTCTTAGAATTCCCAGGTGTCCCACACTCAACTATCCCAAGAGACACTGCAGGAGCTTAATTTTTCTCTGCTCTCCCAGAAAAATAAGACTCCTCCATACAACTCATTGCATTCAGGAGAAGCCTTCTTGGATGGCCAAAAAAAGGTGAAGGATTGTACTAAGCAGGCCACTAAACATCACATGTTGTTCCTGTGACAAAAAGACATGATGGTGTCTGTGTACAAGCATCTGTGCATGGAAGAAGTTGCAGGACTTTTCTCTCCAAACATGTGTCTGAGAAACACAACATACCAGCATGAACTGAGCTAATTTTCCTGAGTTTTGAACTTTTGAAATTTTCATAGGGGCAAGAGTCAGATGTTTGGTCCATCTAACCCCAGTGTTGTTGACACTGACTGGCAGCAACTCACATGGGTTTCAGACAGGATTGTTCTTCAACCTGCCTGGAGACTCCAAAGACTGAATCTAGAACCTTCTCTATGCAATGCATGGGCTCTAACACTAAGCTGTGGTCCATTGCCCAAATGTCTGATGAGGGAGACCCTTACACCAAATCAGATTATGTAAACATTGCAACTATTTCTCTGCTTTTACGGTTAGGTCTTGCATTATATTAATCCATCTACTGGGGGCTGCTGGGCATAATGAAACTTGACAAGGAAAAAGGGTGAATTGTGCTACAATCCTACACAGGTTTACCAACAAAACAAAACAAAACCCTGTTGTGCTTTGCTGGGAGACAGAGGGTCCTTTCTGTGTACACAATGCATGGGATTGCATCCTTGGAGCACAATGCAGTTTGAACTAAGTCTGTTTTGGAGAGCAACAAGAGGAATGGAGGTACCACCGGATATTATGTATGCTCCCAGAATGCCTACAAACCTCTGGCTCTGAGGTTAGCTTTCTGAACTTGGAGCCACAGTCCATGTGGTTCTTCCCCGCACCAGCTGGGAAGGTGGAGGGAAGGCACTCTGAGTTGGAGTCTCGACTCTGCCCTCCAAGTCCATCTTGGAGATGGGAGCTGGCATTCCAGCTTCTTCTGTACTGTCTAGGTTCTGTCTAGAGGCCACAGGATTGTGCCTTTCCTTGGACAGCTTTTGAAGTTCCATCCAGGTCCATGATTCTACCCTACACAAGAAATGCTAGCTCCCTCTCCTTTTCTAATTCATTTATATCAATGCCACACAAACCAGGCAGTCACCTCCATCCATGAGGGCAGAGTTGGCAGGGTTCCAACTGTAATTCCTCTGATTCCTTGACTCAAGTCAGATGAGACTTTTCTATAAAACAATATTAATTCAATGTCAGGTTATTTTATTACCAGTTGCAGGGTGCAGAGAGATTGTCACCCTGAAAGTGAAGCACATCTCCTTCCTTGCCTTCTGCTTGATCGTGCACTATAGAGTATAGACACGAGTTGTTTCAAGCAGGAGAAAGACAAAAACCAAATCTTTTTTTTAAAAAAGCATTCTTTCCTGTTAATTAGGCTAACTAATTAGCCAGAAGTGCATTGTTTTCTTGTTTCTCAACTCTCTTTCTCTTTATGTCTGTGTGATAAGAAGTATATATAAATTTCATTTTTCATTAAGATAAATCTTTGCAGTAGCATTAGCAGCTTGAAAGCTGGGGTTGCAGGCCTTTTTCTAGTCTAAACATGCATAATATTATAATTATAGTGTGTGTGTATGTGTGTCCTATTATATATAATGAGATGATATAATATATGTATAATAGTACACACAGGAAGGAAGGAAAGACTTGTATCAATGGAAGATTTACAAAAAGATGCTGATGAACTTTAACCCTCTGGAAATTTTAAAACTAACCTGGATAGTTAGAAGATGTAAGAATCTCAATTCTCTCTCTGGGTGATTGGTTCTGCATTTACTTCTAGTAACTAGAATGAACTAAGTAGCCTTCACATTTGCAGTATGCTTGAATAGCTATCATAATTAACATGTTCTTTAGATTCAGGTGAACAGCATTTCCTATGGGAAGGATGCAAGTCCAGCATAATGTATGATACTTTATCTATAATTGTCTATATATTAGTATGTATAAGTAAGACTCTATACAAACTTTAAAAAATTAGAGTTATCCCAACAACACTATTAGTATTTACTCTTCCTATCATACTTGGAGAATTTTGTAGACACTTGAATGTTTCATAAGCTATAATTTTATACTTTCTTACTTGACAGTAAATCCCATTAAACTCAATGGGACTGAGTAGATATATAGGGGACTGCAGTGTTAGTCAGAAAAAGAGAACATGAATGAGAACTAATGATGCAACAAAGCCCTGCAGAATCTGTCCCTCTTCAAAGGCTTGCAGAATCCCAGCTGCACAACTGGCAAGTTTCTTCTGCAGCATAGACAGCACAAGGAAAGGCTGCCAGTCATACATGTGGAAGAGGGATGCCCCTTGTGCAGCAGCTGCATGGCCGCAGTTCCTGGAGAGTGCCGTACAAGCATTTAACGTGCTCTCCAGGAAGTTGGACTCAAGGCCCCAAGAAAGCAGGCCAGAGTCTGGGGGGCCGAGCCCAGGGAAGCCAATGAATGTTGTTCTTGTTGTTTAGTCACAAAGTAATGTCCGACTCTTCATGACCCCATGGACAACATTCCTCCAGGCAATCCTGTCCTTCACCATTCCCTGGAATCCACCCAACCCCATATCCACCACCCCAGTGACTAGCATCCAGCCACCTCAGCCTCTGCCATCTCCTTCTCCTTTTGCCTTCAGTCGTTCTCAGCATCAGGGTCTTCTCCAGTGAGCCCTTCCTTCTCATTAGGTGGCCAAAGTATTTGAGTTTCATCTTCAGCATCTGGCCTTCTAAAGAGCAGTCAGGGTTGATCTCCTCTGGGATTGACTGATTTGATTTATTTGCAGTCCAAGGGACTCTTAGGAGTCTTCTCCACCACCACTATTCAAAAGCATCAATTCTCCTGCGCTCAGTCCAAGTGATACCCACCCCCAAAACAGACTCTTATACATCTCTAATTTGAACCCATAGAAAATAAGCTTAAGATGCCTGGGAGTATATCATCATCATCATCATCATCATCATCATCATCATCATCTATACCTCCCCATAGTCTAAACATCCATAGGATTGTGCCCTAAGATTCCTTTAATCATGTGGCAACCTTAGAAATACCTGAGCACAACCCTCCCAATGTAAAGTTTGATTGTTCATCCATTTTCTGGATGAGCAATTCAATGTGACTGATCTCAAGAAACATCAGGAAGTGATTTAGTGTTGCAAGAACCACATTTATAGTGTTGATGCCACACTGTAAAACCAGGCCTCTGCTGTCAGTGCTGCTGTAATGTATTGTTATGGGGCAAAAGTTGGTGTCACTGGGGATGCACAGTAATTGCGCTTCGGGGGTTAGGGCTTGGGAAAATCTTGGGCAGGTTGGGCTCCTGTTGAAAGCTGCTAAGGGGGTTAGATTGTCTGAGTAAACCCCAAAGGAGAAGCCTGAAGAAGCAAAGGGCAAGTGTGCGGCTCAGCAAGGTACTATTAATACCATTCATCATGCAGCCTTTTAATATTCAATGCAGTCCAGTTCTTGGTGTGAAGCTGGGATAGGAACATTGCTTGCCAGCTATGGGAGCTGGATAGCAGTGGAAACGATTGGCAAGGCACACATTTTATGGGGAAGGCCATGAAAGAATATAATGGAGAGAAGTGAAAACTCGTATGTTGTGAAGAGACTGCAGTGCCACAATGTTCAAGGGTTAGCCCTGTCAAAATTATTGAGATCATGATGCATCAGGTTCTTTATGAACTGTTTCATGTATTCGCCAATATCAAATACATTTACCTCCATCTTTGCAGTCAGGGAGCCTAGTCCTCTGGTGCAAATATCGTTATGATACTACCGTGTTTCCCCGAAAACAAGACACTGTCTTATATTTTTTTTTTTGGCTCACAAAAACACACTAGGTCTTATTTTTGGGGTAGGTCTTATTTTTTATTTTATTTTTTAATGTGTACAACAAACCACACTTATTCATGTACAACAGCATGAATACATGTACATTTGGTATCACTCTGCCTGTGACAGGAGCCAGCGCTATACAGGAAGCATCGGCTTATGCGCCTCTGCTCCCTCTGCAGGGAGCAGAGGGAGCAGAGCCGCTTAAGCATGTTTCCTCCACACAGTGCATTAAGCTAAAGTTAAGTTAAAAATACAGTTTAAAAGGGATCTTTATGTTCCCCACTGGCCCTGGGAATAAACACAGCTAGGTTTTATTTTTGAGGTAGGTCTTATATTTTAGCAAGTACCAAAAATAGTACTAGGTCTTATTTTCAGGAAAATGTGTATGTGCTCTGTGCATGTGTTTTCAAAATGTGATCAGTCACCCTAGTCCAGGAGTTATAGCTCAATGAAGAAGCTCCCTTGCTAGATTAAGAAGTGTGTGTGATGATCTGATGGACATCCAGCTATGCAGCTTCATCACTGCACACAACTGCATTTTATTTATTTATTGTTATATTTATATGTTTCCAAGTAGTCTGAAAGGCTAAGCGATTAACACAATCCCCATTCATTTTGTTAAGGGTGGATCTTCCTATCCAATATCTCCAGCCACTGGTGACAGTGATGCATGGCAGTGCAGAAACATGTTGAGTCCAAATGGCGGCAGCCACATCTGTCTTTATAGCGAAATGGCATTTAGAGAGAATGCAGAAGGAATCATCTGTCCAACAGCACTCCAGCTTTCCTTTCTGGCCACATCTGATCATACTTGAGGATTGCATGCATCTCTGATCTGCTTCAATACATGACATGACTATGCTGTCCAATTAAGAGCATAAGAGTAGCCATGCTAGATCAAACCAAAGGCCAGAATGCTGTTCTTGCAGTAGCCATTCAGATGCCTATAAGAAGCCCACAAGCAGGACACAAGAGAAGCCCTCAATGGACTCAAGTGAGTTTGCATCTCTAACAATCCAACAATCAGATTCCACAGTGGACCAACTTATTCTTGTGGACTTGCCCAATTATTTTAAGAAAAAAATCTGTAATTTTACATACATTTAGACATAGAAAATTACCAAAACAAATATTTAAAAACCATCCCAAAATGCTGTTTTCCTTCATGGGCTAAAGAATGAAAATAAACAGTTTAGGGAGATTTGCACATTTTGGGGAATACAAGTTTGCGCAAATGTGGATGAATGCGGTTGCCTGAAATCTGACTCCATCAGTGAGTAGATGGTAGAACAAAAGGCACCCATTAAACCATGAAATATAGACTGAACTGGTATTACATTGTCCCTGCATCCTTAGGCATGAGTGAAACTGGTATTTTGTACTCTCACAATGCGCACATGTTCTGTGAAATAAATTCATAAATAAATAAATGGGGGGTTAAAACCCTCAAATACTCTCTGCTGCTTTGTCATGGTCCTGATCCAACTCAGGGCCATGCACTGATGCTCAAGCGAACTGTATGCAGCAGAGTTATGTGTGATCAGGAGATTTGCTTTGGCAAAGCACACAGGAGGTAGTGTTAGGACTAGTCTAGTGGCCGCATTTCAACCATTTTGCCAGGCAAGGTGGCTTTTGCAATGCACCTGCAGCATTTGCAACCAACGGGAGGCACATGCCTGGTGTACTGCCAACATTACTGTTTGCATTTGACCTGAGATGAAAAGAAGGGAAGCCAGTCTATATCCCATTCTTGCCCCAATTTGACTGAGTAATGGATACACATATTTCAGGAAGCTTTCTACATTCTACATTCTACATTCTACATTCTACATTCGCCTCTGCATCCATCTTGTACAGCACTGTCTGCTCTGGTTGGCACCAGCCCCTCAAGGCTTCTCAGGCACAGAAAAGTCCTTCCTAACAGCTGCCATCTCTGGCTTTGTTCAGTGGATGCGGCAAACACTAAACCAGTGGCCTAGAGGTGAAGCAGGTGCCCTGCACCACTCACCTGTGTCCCCTTCCTACCTAACGTCCCGATCCTATTCATGTCAAGACAGAAAGAAGCACTACAGCTGTAACACCTGTATATATCAGTTTTAGTACCAGAACTATAAACGCCCAGGCCAGAATGGGCTTGTAGGCCAGGGCCAAGTCCAAGTCAAGTTAAGACTTGAATTCAGGAAGAAGAACCTAGTATCCTGGGCTAGCCAGTGTGAGAGAAGAATGAATGCTGGAATTCCTGCAGGAAAAAGGCCAGGCCTTTCCCCTCCTTAAGATTAGGCAAAACAACCCAGCAAGGGATGTCCCTTTGTCCTGAAACACCTGGAAATTACCTCATCGATAGCACCTGCTTAGACGAAAAATAGCTAAGGTCACCAAGAGGCCCCCAACAACCATTCCAACAATTAGCATAAGCTTGGGAAGCCCCTCTTTCCCATAAGTCACACATTCAGAGAGAAATGGTATAAACATCGAAGACTCTCTTCTTTCTTGCTCCTGCAAGGTTTTTGGGCACACAAGCTCTATTGCTGCAGGACAGCTCTAATGCCTCCTCCCCTCCCACCTTTCTGGGAGTCTCTCTATGTTCGGTATGAAACTCTATCTCTCTTTGGAAATATAGAGCAAGATTGGGATGTAATGGGAGTGTTTGGTGTCTGGACGACATGGGACTAAAGCTTGTGCCTGCTCTATATTTTCCCAATGAATAAACTCTCATCTTCCTTTCTAAAAGCTGTGTGAGTTTGTGTGAATGCAAACCCAGGATCTGTTCTCTCTGGCTGTGTGCAGTAAATGCCCACAAAAGGTTCCAAAGCTGTCGAGGTAATCTGGAAGTCAAGCACCTCCTTTGGAGGTGTATTGCTCCCCAAGATTTCCCGGCACAACTCCTAACGGTCCCCAGTTGTAGGACTTTTTAAAGGTTGTCATAGAATGCACCATAAAATATTTTAACAATTTTTAAATGGTACCCCAAATAACTCAAGCAGCAGGATATTTTTAAAGCAATTAATTGCTCTTAACATAAGAGCTTACATATCCACGGGTGGCAAGTGCTTTCTTAGCTGAGCTATTTTCTCTCATACCGTAGTGAATTGCATTTTTTTTTGTTGCAAAATTACCTGCTATGTATCATCTAAAAACAAAGGATATTTTTCTAGGACTATTGTTTTAATGAAGTGCAAATGTATGCAGACCTACTACATTAATCAATTCAAACTCAATGATTAATTGACTTTGGCTGTACTCCTACACTGACTTACAATGGAGTAAGTCCCACTGAACTCAATGGGGCTTACGGGGGAGACATATCTAGGATTACACTGCAAGACTACCATCCTATACTCACTTAGCTGAGAGGAGGTCCTATTGAATTCTATGGGCCTTTGGATCAACATAGATAGGATCAAACTGTATTGTTCCTGTAAGTGCATGAAAACCCTAATAGATGTTCTACCACGTACATCCAGCAGGGTTCCCAGTAGGTTAAATTACTTCATGTCTCCTTCTTACTGGGAAGGAGGGGGAAGAGGCCAACGGTTATAAAATGCAATGCTAAAGCAGGATAAAACAACATCATTTAAAAGCAATGTGATATTTCAGTGGAATGCCCCCCCACCTTATGCTTATGTTTAGAACAATAGCAAACTAGAAGAAGCCCAGAGGTTTTTACACACGTCTCCACTGCCCTGGTGACTTAATTCATTTCTTTAATTTGTTTTATAACCTTACAAAAATGTTATTCTTTTGAGACTCTTTTCTAGCCTATGGTTTGCATATATTATTTTCAGTAAAAGATTAATGAGGTAGCAGAAGCAATTTCTAATGGATTCCCTTGGTTTTCTCCCCACCACCCCCTCTTCTTTTTCAACATATACAACCATGAATCTGCTAAGTGCTCTTGGCATGAGGGATCAGGAAAAAGAAAGTAATGAAATGCAAGGCCTTCTTAACAATTCCCCCCTCCTGCTTTGCCACTCAGATATGATGTGCTAACCTCCCATCCGTCAAGTTTATTTGCCAAACTTTTTGTTGAAGCTGTGTAATTTTCAAGATTTACCCAAAGAGCACTATACAAATTTCCAAGCCAAGACCAACCAATAAAGGCCATTATTCAGGCCTTTTCTTTATGGCTTATGTTGAAATCTTTCAGACACTACTGTGGAAACGAGGGAAGTTTGAGAAATTAGCCATGTAAAGTTTATCACAGAAATGCCTAATTTTGGTACTTGAAGGGTATACATAAAGCCGACTTGGTTCTTGTTGACAAAAGCTAAATAAGCAAACCTTCCATCAAGCATTAAAATGAGATGAATGGCTGAGCAGAAGTACAGTTAAACCCAGGAAAATTAATACTTTCCAGTCTGCAAGCCAACTGACATTCGCTACAGTAGCCATGGGAACATGGAGGAAAAATGTAAGTGAAGCAGGCACCAAGTCAGAGCACTGTATATGGGACTGGGGTGGTAAAACTGCTAGTGTTTTCGAAAAACTGGCATGTCATAAAATCAGGAGGACTCTTGGGGACACAACAATGTAGAATCATAGGACAATTCAGGTTGTTCCTACAGAATTGTTTCTAATCTTAAACCAAAGCAGAAGCATCACAAATCTGCAAATCCCAGGGTGTTGCAGTGTTTAGATCCATTGATGGTCCTAGCTGTGTTCAGTTCCGATTCTGTGTAAACAGTGGACGAGAATGTGCATGCTAGCCTCACCCCTCCATGGTTGCTTTTCACCTGATGTAGAATGCCTGAAAATCTGTGTCTGTAACTACGTGGAGAAGTTCCACCAGTACATGAGACAATCCTGATCACAATGTTTCCATCCACAGTTCAGGGTGACAAAAACAAGGATGGGGGGAAGAAGACAAGCAACTCCCTCTCACTCCATCCGGAGTCAGAACACCTGGATAAGAGAAACATTGTGCATTGTATGGGGTGGAGAGTTGGCTTTGATTTCACATCCTTGCTCGACCAAGGGGGTGGGGGTTGACCTTGGTCCAGCTATTCTCACAACCCAGAAATATGGGGAGACCATGCAGAGACCATGCATACTGCCCTGACCTCTTCATCACCATCATCTGGAAAAAATAGAAAGAATTTACAACCATTTCAGAAATAGACCAGTCTTGGTAACTTCATAATTTCTTCTGGAAAGAAATTCCAAGTTGACATGGAAACACCTTATCCTTGGCCAACACTTTCTGAAACTGTCACATGTAAAGAAAAGACAGCAAGGTCAATCAATTGGACCACAGTTGGTGAATACGATCATATGGGATAGAGACTTGTTAAGGTATTGCAGGACACAGGGACTGCAGCTCACAGCATCAGTGGTGCTGCCAGAACATTGGAGCAGAAGTCCAGAGTCTTACTGAGCAGAATGAACAGGAAGGCCCTAAACACAGCAAGGCTGGTCTGCCACATTTTGAAACAGATGAAATAAATCCCATTATTATTCAAAGATGCCTACCCTCCAATAAGGCCAGATGGACAAATCTGCCAGTTTTGCTTTCTTCAGAATTTTTATATATTTGAAGTTATTTCTTCCCATTTCCAGATAAATTTGCAGATTTTGCTATATCCCTGTTTAAAAATTCTGCACCAAAAGATGGATGTCAGCATTCCCAGCTTGAGAAAGACCACATTGCACCTGCCTACCATGTAGCTGTGAAAGATGAGGAGTCTGCCAGGGAAGAAGATAAAGAGGTAACACTAATTCAGCACCAAAATAGGTTAAATACTCTGAGATCCAAACCCAGACTTTTAAGAGTGAAGCACTGCCTTGACAGAGAAATCTTTCTTGTGAATCCTGGTACATTCTTCTTTTAAAACAAACAACACAAATGAAATTCAAACCCATTTGTACCGTTCAATTCAGGGTTTAAAATAACCTAGCTGCACCCCTGTACAGTGTTAGTGAGTTACTTCTGGCTGGGTGGAAGATGAGCAGAAAGTCAGACACGCATTTGCTGCAGAATCAAGGGAAAACAGCTTGTGTATAGCAGCCTAGGGAAAAGAGGGCCAGTACATTACATCATGGAAGCTAATCTATGGCTGTGTTTCCATTCTGATTCTTCCCTTTTTTGACTGCAAAGAACAGGGAGTCCCAACACTTGATACCAAATTACTCTTTCAGAGTGCAGAGAACAGGAAGCTATGCCACGGGACAAACTTGCAGAAAAACAACTGCCACAAGGGAGCTACATGTAATTAGCACTTTCGGAAATCTTGCTTCATGACAAGGTTTAGCATAAATCACAGTTCCGCTCCTCAAAAAGCATTGGGCATTCAACACTGGACATTCTTTTGCATCATTCAATGTTGGACGTGCTTTTCCAACGCTTGCTTGCTCACTCAGATACTGTGGGAGAAAGAATGGGGTTTCCAGGCCTATGCTTCTCGCCTAGTGCTGATGAGTTCACCATAGAAAGGGTGATGTAGTGGAGCTGGGGCTCACGGGGTTGAAAAGCCACAATGCTTTGATAACTGGGGATGATGACATCGATACCTCATCCCCCAGACTTCTTTTTACTGCTAAGCTTAGCTGTAATCTTCACAGTAGGTGGGGAGACCTGGGTTTTCCCAGCAACAGTGTACTTTTAATGTGCTGTCTTTGCAAACTGTTTTAGTATGTCTGGCTGTTGAATGACCACTTAAGCTGTACAAAGTACCTTCTCCTGGAGGAGATGGAAGCTGCTTGAACTGGTTGGTTGGCCCTGACATAGAGCTGTGCATGTGCGCGCGCGCGCACACACACACACACACACACACACACACACACAGACCAAAAGACAGACAGAGAGAGAGAGATCAAATTAGCTACCAGCATTTTTGGACTTCTTAAGGGTGTGGTTATGGGGGCAGTCCCAATCAGTGCCTGCACTTAGATGCCACTGTGTGAGAAGGGTCAAATCAGCAGGTCAGAGAAGCTGCTTAGCCCTTTCTGTTGCAACAACAATACCTTACAGCCTCCCTTCCATCCTTTGAAATGGTTTCTTCCCCAGCCAAACTTAGAAATGGGAAGTGATCTTGGCTTGGTGAAAATGGCCTTGGGGAAAATTGACAGATGATGGAACAGTTAATCTCCCCTTCCTCCTGTCCACCAGTTCTCCCCTGTGAAGAATCCCTTCCATTATCTCAGCTGGCATAACATGCTTGCCAAGATAGTGTCTAATTTTGCTCCCTGTTTTTGCTTCTTCCGTGTTTGAGACAACTTAGAAATTAATAAAACACAATAATAAAACACAATTAAAAATGAAGTTATGGTCCATTACACTAAAACCACAATAAAAACAAATCCAATTAAAGCAAGATCATAGCCAGCCAGTACTACATTAACTTTCACATACCTTCCTAAAAAGGTGGATTTTATTTTATCATTTATCATATATTGTACATTGTTAAATGACATCTGGAAGAAACAGCTAGGCTTGCCACTTACACATTTCCAAAAAGTGGGTTGGATCCAGACTTATTCATACTTTGAACACACCCATTAAAAGTCATGGTAGTTAGTCATCACTAACTTGAGTTCTGTTGGCATCAATGGATCTTTTCCATGGCAAAATCGGGATCCACTTGAAATGTGCTTGCATACAATTGGAATGTGCTAATTTCTATTGTAGAATCAAACTTATAATTCTGTTAGGGATACAATACATCTCATACCATGGAAGACTGTGACCAGGTGACTTCTGTGTCTGCTCTGCCATGTAGGAGCTGATGCTGGATGGGCCACTGAAAGACCCTGATAGATGCTTTATGAGATTCTTTGACTTCCACTTTGGATTCCACCCCCCCCCCCGCCCCGGCCACCCCTTTAAACAGAGGATGGCTTCTAACAGTCCACTGTAGCAATAGTTCAGATCCAGTGTGTGTTGTAAGCTGGGCCTTCCCACAGCTCTTTTGAATATGGGTATCAAGACATGAAAGGCAAGAAAAATCAAAGCCACTAAAGCTGAATTGGGGCCCAGAAACTAAATGGCTACCATGATCCTTTTGTTTCTCCTCCACCAGCTGCAGCATTCTTTAAAAATGGGTATCTTTGTATTTCTTTAGAACTTAAGTTAGCTTACATTTCCGAGTGCAAGCAGTCAGGGTGCCGCAGTTTTTGGTAGGTCTGGGCATAGAACTCCATGTATTATTGTCTTTGTTTTGTGCTCCTGCATTTCCTGAATAAAGAGATGGACAACTGGGGGATCATGTGTTACTCTTAGCCATCATCAAAGCCACTTTCTGAGAAGGATTGTCTCACACTGCCATGTGTTCCTCCTCTCCAGCCTCCCCTCTGACTTCCACCCATTGCAGCCAGTTAGCAAGAATGTGATGTGGGCACCTCCTTTTCTTCCAGGCAGCCAACAAGAGAGATGGCAGGCAGGAAACAGGGACAGTGGCTTGGGTTGGAAAGAGCTTTCTTCTAAGGAACTTGGTTGTCAACCATCTATTCCATTGGTGCCGCTTGCTCAGGAAAGAGGAGGATGAACACCCCCCTTTTTTTTTAATTGAGTAGCCTGCTTTAAACATCTCAGGATGGTCTAAAAGAGCAGATTTGGATTCATGCCTTCTCCTGTTTAAATGTACACACTTGTGCACAGCTAATGTTTTTTGTAAAGTTCAGTAGAGGAATTCTGTAGAAACAACTGACCATCCTACCTCTGGAGGTTTGACAAAAGAAGTCGGTTTTACTAGAAGAAGGGTAAAACCTCCAGAGGATGCTTAAAAAATAAGTCGATGGCATGCTAGAAGTTGCAAAGATGTATGCCTTCTGCAGGGAGTTTTCGGGGTGATTAACAAGATTGGTCCAGCTGATCTCCATGTTCTCATGGAGAGCACTACCAGGAGAATGTGATCACTATGGCAACCAGGTCCCCAGTCATACAGGGCTCCTTAGATAGTATTACAGCGACATTGCATGAGACTTCAAAGCACTTCCAGGACTTCTGGCCCGTGTGCACGCAAAGGCACCTTCTGGACGGGGAGTGGACAGCCTATGTGGGTCCTTATAGACTTCTCAGGTTGTCATATTTTGATGACATGACGGGGGATTCAAAACAAGGCAAATGTCACAATACGATAGCGGCTTGCTTAATCCCTTCCTTTGTTGTGATTGTTTAGAAAGCTGATAGTTAGAAAGGATAAACAACACAAGCAGGTGTGCTCAGAAGTCCCCATAGATTCATGAGTCCTTTGAGAAACGTCTGCTAAGATGTACTAAGTAGAATTCAGTGTTTCCAAAGATGAAATGTCTGAACATATACACCTGCTTTTTATTTGTCTTGCTCAGGAAACAATTAAAAGGATAGGGAATCTTTGGCATATCAGACGTTGCAGAACTATCAATCCCAGCCAGTGTGGCCAATTTCCAAAGGAGATGTAATCTAGATGGCCATTGGTTGCTCACCCTTGATTTAGCAGTTCTTTAAAGAAGTGGGAAGAGCTACAGGTTGGCCCTGCTCAGTAATATCAAGCCAAAGGACTGAGGGGATGACACAATTGTTAAATTATGTAGGAGAATTAGATAAGGATATGTGACTCACACAAACTAGGGCTCACCAAAGTTCTCTGAATTCTACTTTGAAGCTTGCTCTAACTTGAATCCATATTAAATTAAAAGTTTTTCCCCTTTCCACTTGAAAATCTGTGCATATTTTCATGAAGATTTTTCCAAATATATTCATCCATTGTGCACATCTTTGAAATGTATGCCTTTGTATCCATTGAGTAAAACGTGTTTTATTGCACATTGAACAGTGTGCATTTTTTCATGTGTATTTTTCAAATGTAGAGATGCTATTTGCTACTTTTTGTGTATCCAGAAATCACATTGCAAGTTTGGAAATATGTTGACTTTAAGTCCTGAAGGTGTGAGCAGGGTAAATCCTGCTCACACAAAGTATGAACTGAAATTTCTCAAACATCTCTACAATTAAGCATTTCAAAGATTTACAGCAGCCTCTTTACAAAAGCAATTTCTCATTGTTAATCATCATGGGTTGGAAAAGGTTGCTTCTGTTTATGGAAGGCACTGGAAGTTTTCAAGGAAGGTTTCTTGCTGCTGGAAGGAAGTAGAAAAGTGTTTTTTTCTGAATCCCTCCTCACCTCTGCATCTCTCTGTTCCTAAAGATTGTCCCAAGTAGCATTTTGAGAAGCAAGGAGAAGGAGAAACCATGATGGGCATCGTTATTCTCACTTCCTTCTTCATGAACAGAACTGTGCTAAACTACCCTACTCTGGGTCTAACCTCATCTAAGAACAACCATCAAAGTCTAGGGAAGTTCTGCCTTTTATTGTGAGAATATTAGGGGATTTTACTTCATGGGCAATAGCAATGACAGCAATATCACCTCAGATCTGAAGAGTTGATTGGTACACAAATAGCCTTAGTTCTAGAAGACGAAGCTGTTGGACAATCACCTTGTGGGAAATAAGTACTAGTGAATGGAATTTCACATGGGATGGAATAGCCCTTTGACTGGCACAATGAAACCCTCAGGCAAGATTATGCAGCCATGTTGTGTCTACTCTGTCTGAATAAAGACATGCCACCTGTGCTTCTGTGCATGTCGCCTGCCATGGGTCATCCCCCAGTCTTGCTCACTCTACTCCCATGAGAGGGACAGAAGGAGAGCGAGCACAGCCATGTACCACTGTCCCTCAGGCTACTTCCCTTGGGTTAACTTGGGGTTTCCAAGATGGCCATTCTTCCTTTCTGACCAGACCTCTCTTTTCCCTAACCATCTATCATTTGATGGTTTTGCAGCTTTTATTCAATCTCCCACCCTATTCTAAGATGACGTAGTGGCTCTCTTAAGGTTTAGCTACAAGCAGGAAGAGATTTAAGCTAAAGTGTTTTGGTGATTTTGTCTCCACTCCATTTACTTATGGCCTTGCCTGCCACTAAAATGAGTGCCCTCAAACCAAATTGAATTCAGAGTAGAACTGAAGTACCTCACCCCTGGAGTACATGACAACTTTATGGGCACCATCCAACAGTTGCTCACCACACTGGTACATCTATAGCCTGCCTAACAAACCCAATTCTTGCTGGGGTAAGAATCCCAGAATTTCCAGGAACTGCAGCTGATGGTTTTAAACTAGCTGGAAAAAGATGCTTCTTCTACAAGAGGAGAGACTGAATCACAGCTGGCCTGTGAAGTCCCTCCAGGAAAGCCAATGCAGCTGGAAAGCAGGCTTGGGTGAGTAATCCACACTTTGCAGAAGCAGAGAAAAACTGGAAAATGTGGGATACTGATTACATGTCCAAATGCAAATTTCTTCTAGCCATGACGTCTGTCACAGTTTCCAAATGAATATAATTCCAGCTTCCAGTGCATGCACCTGTACTAGTAGGCCGCAAAGAGCTCTTGCTTCGGAGAGGATGTGAACTCATGCCTTGAAAGAAATCAGTAGCATCAGTAGCATATGGCAACCAAAGATACAGGGGGGAAAGGTTCAAGTAACTTGTATGGGTCAGGGTAATTCAGAAAACCTGCCACCAGGGGGACATTTTTATATTTTTATTTTAAAAAGAAGTTGGAATGATGCCTTATCACTGGTCAAATGCTCATTTGTTCCACATACACTCCAGTGCAGTCATTCAATTTTGGGATACCAAGAAATAAGGAAAAATAAATAAGCAAACACAAATATAAAAATTCATGCCCAGTGTTTACTTTTATGTCTCATTGATTATGTACCTGTTGAATCATTTTTAAATACTATGAAAAAAGTCATCATGTTAAAGATAAGCAGCAAAAGAAAAAAACACAGAATAATACCATGAAGTAATGTGCAGCTGACAGTTCTTTGCTTGAATGTATTTTATCACTTTAGACATGCCCTGCAAAAAGCAGAGAGAGAGAGAGAAAATGACAAAATGTATATATTGCCTTCCGTACAACAGTGGAACAGTTGGGGAATTTCTGCATGAGTTAGTTTAATGTAACAAGATTGGATTTTTAAAGTTTTCATGGTAAAAATAATAAAGTGAAGTTGCGTGTTCTTTTAGAGAGCTGTAGCAAGGACACTTTACTGCCCAGTGGGCAAATGGTTAAAGCTTCAGACAATTAGCTAAGAAGGGAAGGGAAGGGAAGGGAAGGGAAGGGAAGGGAAGGGAAGGGAAGTCAGTCCCATCATTTGATATATGAACCACCAGTGTGCCAAGGATGGTATTTTCAAAAGGATGAGGCTCTTCTTTGCATGGCTCCTGATCGAGCAGTAGCATTATGGATCTTGGAAAGCATTACAAGCCACTTGTCAGAAGGCAAAATGCATCTGGCTCCTGGGCTCTGAACTTCCAAACCATGGCACCCAAAACCTGCCTTATACAACAACAGACCCTCAGTTCACATAACCCAGTATTGTTGACACTCATTGTTGGATGGATCCTTTCCGGTCTTACCCAGTATTGGAATGTGCCTAGGAACTACAGGTTGGATCCAGATTTAGTCATAATTAGCGTAGATTTGCTGAAGACCAGGGAAATAAAATTAGCCATGACTAATCTAAATATCATTGATTTCAATGGATCCATCTACTCTAGAAAAAGGGAAAGTTTTTGTTTCATTCACATATTAATGCATACTTACCTAATTTTGCACTTATGCAACCCAAAACACATTTATGCTTTGAAAGTTCTCTGAATTTTTCAATGGCATTCTCCAACCACAAATGCCTGTACAAGGGGAAATAATGTTAACATGCACCATATTAGGCAAATTACTGGAAAAAATGCATTTGGGAGAAGCATGGGCAAAAAATGTCTATGAACTTTTATGCAAGCTTTAAAAATAATTCTCAAAGGTCAAAAGGATCTGAACATAACATTGGAAAAATGGGAAATCATGAAAACCCAGAAATGGCACATTCATCCAACTTTAGCCATAGACAACTAAATCTTGATCCAGCCTATTGTGTATGTTTAGTTAAAACAGCAACCACATTAAAAGCTTCAAAGTGTGATTTATAACACTGTTCCTTTGTAGACAAACAATGGCATAACGCATCGCCCTGGTACTATGCCAGGAGAGGTATCTAGAATCCAAGAAGTAAGATTGTCTGCAGGCAGTAATCCTAGTCCATCAAATCCCCATATCCTGCCTCTGTCAGGAGCCACATCTCAGTAAGGTGCTCATGGGGAAGGTGCTAAAAGAGGGACGTTTGCTGCACATTCTTGGTCTACATCACTTGCAGCTTCTGCTTTTGCTGGCAGCCAGATGGCTGGCCTGTCACAGCACATCCTTCCACAGCTCAGTACTGGCACTTCCCGAGCACCGACTTGGAAGGTGTGTGGCTTCAGCACAACATTTCTGCACACCGGCACCAAAGACAAATCCTGGCAACAATAATCCACCCTGGTGTTAGTCAAGCTATGATTCCTCTCCTGAGTTCAGAATTTCAAGATTGCTGAGGACTTTGTTTTCATCATCAGGGAATATTGTTTCTTGGGCTCTTGGATCAGAGGTGTTTACCTAAATGGTTAAGAGAATCCCAGTGCTTTTAAGTTTCTGCACATGTGAATCTATCCCCTGTGCCCGTGAACCCAGCCTGAGAGGAAGGAGAAGCAAATCAAACTCTGAGTCAATCAAGGGTAAGGATGGCTGAGATTTTTTTTTCCATTCACCTTTGTTGCAAATTTCCCAAAATCACAAAGTTCTCCATATTCAGAAGAAAAAGAAAGACTTGAGGTGAAAAATCAAGGTGACAGATCTATTCGTCTAGGCAGAAGCCTTCTTTGAGTGCCTAGTGCTTCAATTTCGAGGTCTAGGTTTGAATTTCTGTGTAGTCAACCACATTAGTGCTGAATGAGGGTCCTCTTGATAGATTTTGCAACATGATGTATGTAAAGGAACTGTAGCATCCATCAAGGGCACAGGATTTGTCTTGCAGGGGAACAAGCAGTAATCTTCCAGGCAAATGAAGGGGAAAAAGCCACGTGAAAGCCATTGCACTTTTCTCCTGTGCTCCAGGAAGGGGGTGCCCAGCATCCAGCGCTGGTTCCAGATGTCTGAGAGCCCATGGGGGCTGTTCCTCAGTGAGTCGGCCCACTCACCACTGCTGTCACCAGCTGCTTTTGCCCCTAGTCCTCTTTCCCATAATTGCTACTGTTTGCTGCCTCCCTGTTAGGCCCTGATCTGGTGCACAGGTAAGCAGTGGCACTTTCTGTTCCTCCTTCTCACCATCAGTACTGCGAGACGCACATGAAGAAGCAGTCTGTGGTGGGGAAGAGGAGGAGCAGGTCCAGGGAATCCTTGCCAGTGGAGCCCTGCCAGGTGTGGGACCTTGGCCTGTGTTCCACTATGCCTACACTTTACATTGGTCATCCTGGCATGGGGAAAGCAAGAATCCATTTGGATAGGACCCTGGGGCTTGATGACTCAATTCACTACCTTTCATAGCCCTTGGTATATGAGTGAATAAAACCAAGGTGATGGTCACTTTTTCCAGCCACTTTCTGTGCATATTTTGATTTAAAAAAAAAAAAACCTAGGATTGACTTTCTTTCCAGGTTTTGTTGTGCAGAATGGATGAGTCTGTAGCAGACAAGGGATTCTTAAGGAGCAGCATTCCATGTTGCCAAGGAGGAAAAGGAAGAGAAAACACAGAAATATTCCCTGACTCATTCTGACAGGCGCATGCCCACAGGCATTCTGACAGGTGCAGTTCTGATAGGCGCAGTTGCTGGAGACACGCCTGTCTCCAGCAACTGCAGGAGCTCTGGGTCCCATAGTCCTCCGTGGCCTCTCAAACTGCTAGTAAGAATAACTCATCAATGGAAGTGGTAGGAGAGATGGAGAAATAACTCCTACATCCTTATTGTATACCTTCACTGCCACCAAGGGAAGAAAAGGCAAGGGAAAGAGTAGCACATGAAGCAATTTTTATATCCAGTTCTGTGTAATTGGACAGCTCGCTTACTCAATGAACACTGGCTGGTCCTCATAAACCATGTATTGTGCGCGCGCGTTCTGGTGAGATTCTCAGGTACACATGAGAAGCTGGCCGTTTTGGTGGGACTGATAGCTCCGAGTTTGAGGATGATGGGCAGTTGGCTGAGTCAGACAGGACTGAGAGCTTGAACTCTGATAACAGAATTGTTGTAATGGACAGACCTCCACCTGCAGTTTGTCAGTACCTGTCTGATCCTACTCAAGATGAGATTAGTTCAAGGGCAGCCATGGGGCCCAGCCCACCCTCCCATGGGAATGAAGAAGAAGATGGACAACATCTGGAGGAAGGGGATTTGGAGATGGGCAGTCTCTCAGATGGAGACCTACAGCCTCCTGAGGACCCAAAGTCCCATCGTCACAGCTGTCGGCTGGCCCAATTAGGGGTTCAGAGTGCAGAACGTAGGTGCACATGTATCCACAGTGCCCCTCCTTTCTGAGACAGGCCCAGAAGTGTTCATAAGCAAAGCTTTGAGTGAAGTGGGGCAGAGAGGGTTCAACATCTCACTTTGTGTATGTTCAGAGACTTGTGTATGCTTAGAGATTCTGTTTAGAACAATGATGCTTACAAGAAGTGCTGGAGAGTCTGTGTTTCTGGGGAGGGAACACTTAGCTCACAACACCATGAGACATACAAACCTTGCAAAAATGATCAAAATGGCTAAGTTATTTTAATCTATAATTTGTTGTACACACCCAGGGATGGCAGCCTGAGATAAATGTGGGCGGGGGGGATAAGTTTGGCCACCTAGAGACTCCAGGCCAGTGGCAAAGCCATGAAAGAGTTTATTAAGGTATAACAGGTGGTGCACGGACTGGAGCCAAGATAGCCAACTCCATGATGATGGGAAATGGTTAGGATGGGGTGCAGCTGCATTGCCGGACACCCTCTCATTGTTGCACCAGCTCTGCCTGGCCCAATCTCAGTCTGTCCCTCTGTGGTGCGCACCAGCTTTGCTTCCTGCTAGTCTTCCCGCTAATCACAAGGTGTGACCTGTTGCAGATGGTCCTGCCTTTGCATCTGCTCCTCTACACTGATTGCCCAGTCAACTGTTCTAAGGGTAAGGCAGGGATGGACAACTTGTCCTCAGGATGTCTTAGACTACAACTCCCAGAAGCCTTCGCTAGCATAGTCAGTGGTCAACCAAGCTCTTACAGGCACATCCCATGTTAATCCTACTTGGACTAGGCCCTCTGATACGGAACGTCATTATAACAAACCTATGTCCCATTCATTTCAATGGGTTTACTCTAACTAGAACTATCAGTGGCTACAACCCCAAGGTTTTCTTTTAGATGGCCCACCAGTAATGGAGCTTGCATGGAAGAATTCTCTTTGGATGGAAGACCTGATATAATCTGCAGGAAGGGAGCTATTCCCATGTTTCAAAACTCCTTAAAATACTTAAAACCATCCCTCCATTTCCTGTCAGTACTATTTCCACAAGGCTAAACCATATGAGTAAACAGTGCAAACTATATATGAATGCTATAACCTGGATGCGCATGTCATACTTTTATGGTGAGCATATTTTGTACTTCACAGTTAAAAGGCCCACATCTTCCCATCACAACTGCCTTCATGGCCATTTAAAAGAATAAAAAATGCCAGGGGATTTGACAAAACCTCATATTCCCTTCTGGTAAAGGCAGAAGCATGGTGCTATTGTTCCCATTGCTTGTATCTCCTTCCTTTCTTCCGCCCGTCCTTCCTTATTGCTTTTCTGTTGTTGTTGTTGTTGTTGTTCCTGTTGTAAAACTCAAGTATTGCTCAAGACGGGAGAGCTTGGCAGCCTTCCCACCATTCTCAGCATGTGGGAATAGCAAGTAACAAAGTGTTAACACCTGCCAACTGGTGGTTAGGTGTAAATGTCTTTGTTAACAACAAACACTGCTGCTGGCAGTCATTGGAGCAAAGCAGCAAATCTGTTCCCTTCTCTGAGGTGGGGAAACACCAAACGATGACAACAAAAAAAACACCTAATTGCTCGATTAAGATGTATCAATCCTGGGAACTGCTGATCTAGAACACTGAATCACTGACATTTACTTAATTCCTGATTAAACAGAATTGTTTCAGGACTTTGCTATTCCGCAGGCATCTCAGAACGCCACATGCGCCTTTGTGGGAGTTTCGGTGCTGAAACATTTCACAGCAAAGGCGGTACAGTGCAGCATTGGCCCTGGCAGAGGAAACAGTAAGAGCCTGTTTTCATACCAGCTTTACAAACGAGCAACAAGCAAAGCATAAAGTGGCGACTTGCCATTTAAGCAGCACTCACCTTCCTTCAGCTGTAATTTTGATTAAATCCTCCCTCCACACCCTCACCCCACAACACGCTTTTAGGATTCCGAGGCCACACAAGTGCTGATTTCTATTTGAAGCCACTGGGGCTTGGACGCAAGATGGGTTTCCAGTCTATTACATTAAAGTGCATGCTGCAAAGGGCTATCAGACTAACTAGTGACTACATGGAAATTTTTGTGTGTCATGGGCTCCATTAGGTCACTGCCAAAGAGGTGAACCTTTTCTCACACATTTCACGGTGATATGTTGTGTTGAAATATCACTGCAACCACTGTCTTCCTTCTCCTTTTTATAGATACTACAGACTAAGCCCAAATGCCTATACCCACTGACAGGGGTATAAGTCCCATTAAACTCAGAGGGACTTGCTTTCGAGTAGATATGCACTCTATGTTTAGCTGAACTTCCTATTGAGTTCTACATTAGTTGAATTTCAGTCTCCAAAACTGCAATAGGAATAACATTCAACTCACTTAGCTGTATCCCAATCAGCACTAGGACTAAAAAAAATCACATTGCAAGAGTATAAGTGAGCTCTAGTACAGCTCCTCTAGTGTTAGCCAGTGAGTCAGGTTTTCCAGGGAAACTCAGCACAACAGCTAGTTCTATTGGCATTTTGCTGGATGTGACTTAGGCTAGTTCATCATAATTCATATCACTACCAACATCAACTTGTATACTTCCCACACGTTGGAACTAAGCAAGTTCATTTGACATAATTCAAGACACATGGTGGTTACTCTGTTTATAATTTGGGGTGCTTTTCGATATTAGGACAAGATATACTTTAACCTTAAACAACTGTATACAAATAAATTCAACTTATTTTGGTGCTAATTGCCTCCAGGGAAACACAATTACACACCAACTGTAATCATGTTGATTTGAAGTTGCTTTAATTTAGTGGGGTCTCCTGAATAAGCTGCTTCTTCCTAAGCCATGTGATGTCCAATTGCTCCTGTGGCACATTTTGGAGGCCCATTGAGTGTTTTTCCATCTCTATTCCACCTAAGTGCTATTCCTCCTGCATAGGTGAATATTATTTTTGTTGGTTTCCTCTCCAGAGCTGCTGTGATGCCTGTAGCCATGTTTTAACTTAAAATGGACCTCCAGCATCAAGTTAGTCTCATCTCCCAGCACAAAGTGACACATGAGACAATAGGATTATTTTGGAACTTAATGAAGTTTCCTCATACCTTGAGCAACAGGACATGGTTAGTGACTGTAGAATAGTTTCTGCAGCATAAGGGTACAAAATGTTGCAACATGCAAGTATTAATAAACATAACTAGATAAACATTGATATGTTAACACAAAATTAGGACTTATAGTAACAAAGATCAGGAAAATACTCAGGGCAATACAAGTGCCATTGAGTGGGCACTTGTTCCACACCCCTGATAGATGGTCTGTCTAAGGGCATAGCCAAATAGCATTACATCCATTGCAAGTCTGGGCAGAGTAATTCTTCTGACATGTTGATGTAGGCACAGTGACTTTTCTCAGCACAGAGCATCAACTTTCTGGCTTTCAAGGAAAGCTAACTATCCTGAAGTCACCCAAAATTGCCCAACAAAACTACCTAGGTCAACCACCACCTAGGTCAACCTGCGTAAAGACATCACAGTCAGGACCATATTGAACTAGACGGACCATAGACCAACAGTTTGACTCCTTGTACAGAAGTTCCCAATGTCAAGGCGGGGTGGCGGGGAACAGTGGCCATCACTTTGATCTGGTGATTTCATAGTTAGGCTTGGTCTCATAAACAGCCTTCAGAATCCTTGTTTGTGCTCTTAATCATTGCATCACAGCAGCTCTTATATATGCAAGCAAACAAATCAGTTGTGCTCATTTGGATACTTCTGCAAGCACAATAGAGATTAAGAGATCCTGCTTTCCTCCTTTACTAAGGATGGCCAAGTCCCACACTTCTCTCCTCAAAGGTCAGTCTGGTTTATGTACCTACCCCTTGCAAGTACTTGCAAAATCTCAGAGGGTTTTATGAGCAAGGAAAACATGCAAAATGCAGGAGGTTTCTCTCCTACCTGCACTATTTCCTCCTACTTTGAAAGCACAAGTTTCAGGGTGCAGTGGCAGAAGTCAGTGGCATGAGAAGGGAGGTTGCCATTCAACATAACCAAGCATGTTACAGCCCTGTCCCTCTCCTTGCTTTAAGCCACCAGACATTTGGCTGAATACTTATTTCTAACAAGTTAGTAGCTCCCATGCCCAACTGAAAGACAGCACCCAGAGGTAATTCAAATGTGTTTTACAGAAAGCAGGTAGCAGTAAACCCCAATGTGGTTCAAAGGGAAGTACACACCTCCCTTCCCAATTTATCAGTATTAGGTATCTGGAAACGGAATTACTTCCTTGTAAGGTAAGATTTCATGAATTTCTGATTATTAAGAAAATACATGGATTTGCAGTGTACTCTCTGAACTGTTGCCCAGGACTATTTGGAATTCAACATTTTATTTAGTTTTCCTTCATGGTAGAGATAAAGGATTTGTTGGACAACATTAGGATAATTACTACAGAGTGTACATAATCAGTTCAAGCCACCGTGAAAGTACAAAATTGCATGTGTGATCATTTACCTAGCTGTCTATTATATTGTTTCTCTGCCATTTATGGTATGTCTTCAGTGTCCACTTCACCAATTATTTAGTTTGTGGAATGTATTAAACCACAGAATATTTTATTTTCAAATGCCAGTACAGCCTAGTCACCACTGACAATTGAAACCGTCATACAATGGCAAACATATTTTACTGAACCGATTAATAGAATTTCAGTGAAAGAATTAGAAGGTACGCACTGACCATGGTCTATTGTAGTGGAGGCTTAATTTCATGCTAAAATGCCCCATTGCATTCTTTGCACTGTCTTCTACCATTTATCTTTGTACTAAGGATGCAATCCTAGACATGTTCAGTTAAGTTCAGCAAGTTCAGTCATGTTCAGCAAGTCCTACAATTCCCAGCATGCCCTATGCTGCCTATGGGATTCTGGGAATTGTAGGATTTTTTTCCTATCTAATCATTCAAGTCTCATTGAGTTCACCAAGATGTACTTTTGCATAGACACCAATGACTAATCATAACAATTGTGTTGTCAGAGAAGTTTTTTTGGACTATGACTTTGTTCATGTTGCTTGTCTATACTCTTATCCTTTTTTAATTTGCATTGTTTTGTTGTAATGCATGTGTGTGTGTTCTTCAATAAAATAAGTGATTTTGAGCAAATTCAGAAATCTGAAGGAAGTAGCAGAAGAGCCAACAACATCGCCAGTCCACAGCTACAAAAGTGAATTTCCAAAAGTTTTTCTAATTTTTCTTATGCTTTCAAATTCCACCCATTCCTATCAAATTCCATCAGTCTTTAAAACATAAAGCAGAGACCTAATTTAATTACAAGGACATCAATCCGAGGAGATACGAATAAAGCAGTGTGCGGCATGTGCCCAGCTCTGTGCCCCTTGCTGCCCAACAGATGGCCCACGTTGTCAATTTTACCCTTTTGACAGCTTTCATTCCCTTTATGAACCTCCATCAATACAGTTTTCCATCCATTTTTTAGCTCTCCTCCTGCCACACACACAATTCCTCAGGGGAAGGATATAACTATTAATCACACATTCACAATAACTTATGGAAGGCATATGAGAGGAAAAACCACATTTTAAAACAAACACGCCAAACTTTATATTATTATTTTCTTGCTGTTATTATTATTTTGGAGGTATACTACTGTAAGGCTAATGACTGCATATACTGTGACCTAAAGTCCTCAACAGCTTGGGCCCGGCATGCTTAAGAGCTGCTTTCTCCCGTGTATCCCATTACAGCTGCGAAGATCAACTGAGAGTGCCTTCTCAATTATACCATCTGTGCAACAAATTTGTACACAAGAACATATAAAGAAGCATTCTTCAATATTGCCTCACCATTGCAGAATTTCTTTTCCTTTTGAGAATCATAAACCTGAGCCTAGGCTATATTCTAGAATACTTAGAGATTTAAACACACACACACACACACACACACACACAGAGAGAGAGAGAGAGAGAGAGAGCGAGGGGCGGGGGGATTTAAACACACTCACCCTGGTTGGCTAGTTATGGCCAAACTGAAAGGGTAATAGGGTTTGAATAGCATTTAATAAATATCACAACTGTCTTACTGTGTCAGACCAAGGTCCATCTAGTTTAGGATTCTGTTTCCACCAGCTCCTAGCAATCTTGAAGAGCCTTACTATGCCTTGGAATATTGCTAGGTTTGACTTTTTGCTTCTGAGTACTCACAAAGACATAGATGTGATGACTTTGTACAGCTCATGCTTGGTGTATGGCATTCAGAACTCCTGGATTTTCAATAGTTCTACTATTTTAGGGAGCAACCAAAAAGGAAAAAAAATCTTACTACTCCGTTTGCCACTGCCAAACAATTGTCTAGACATGCATAGGATTACATCCTTAGAGTAGTTCTACATCTTATACTTTTGTGAAGTGGAGAAGGCACACTGGGCAATAAACAGGCAATTAAGGGAAAAACCCTAAGAAAATTGACATCTGAATATGGAATGTGGAATCATATTACAGAGTAAATAGGGTTCATCTTACCATACTGTCAGCAACAGGCTCTAATCATTGGCTGAGCTGCCATGATTTTATTGTTGCTAGTCGCGAAGTCGCATCCAACCCATTGTGATCCCATGGACAACATTCCTCCAGGCCTTCCTGTCCTCCGCCATCCCCAGAGGCCACTTAAGCTCACGCCGACTGCTTCAGTGACTCCATCTAGCCACCTCATTCTCTGCCATCCCCTTCTTCTTTTGCCATCTATTGTTCCCAGCATTAGGCTCTTCTCCAGTGAATCCTTCCTTCTCATTAGGTGGCCAAAGTATTTGAGCTTCATCTTCAGTATCTGGCCTTCTAAAGAGCAGTCAGGGTTGATCTCTGCTAAGACTGAGTGGTTTGATCTCCTTGTAGTCCAAGGAAGTGTTTAATTGGCATTCTAACTGTTATAAGAAAATGTGTGATTACAAGTCACTGATGGCACAATTTTTTGTTTGGAAAGGGAAACAAGACCAATGGAAAGGAAGAGCTCTGTGCTTTGACTGGTGAATGGAAGGGGCAGGAAGGGTGAGGGCTGTAAAGCTGTTCACTGTAGGAAGAATTAGGAGGGATACTGAAGGCCATCAGAATAGGAGCGATGGGTGAAGGAGGCAGAAGCCTGGAGGGAGGATGTTGTGGAGAGAAAGGAAGTTGGAAGGCACAGGCAAGCAAGAAGGCAAGTGAGGGGGGACAAAAGGGCATGCAATTTTTATTTTTATTTTATTTTTTGTCCTTTGTAAGCTGTCCAGAGACTTTCAGTAATGGGATGGCATAGAAAAACTTTAAATAAATAGATCACCGCTATGGAAAGGGTGGGAACAGAAGATAAAACAACATGCATAAGGTTGTGCCTTAAGGCCTATATGGGAAGTAAGAAACATACAATCATGTGTTCTCTTTTACAGAAGACATTGCTCTGTTTGAAGGGCTGCCAGAGGACTGCCTTTTGTTTGAAGGTACCCTCTATTGAATGATCAGTCCTGCCTAATTCTGGTTTGAAAATCATCATGAACACTGTTACCCACTGACTGTAAGCACCCAAGCAGCTGGCTGAACAGGCAGGCACACAGATCAGCTTTCTGCATATAACCAGATATACGGTACTGCTTTTTAAATTATACTGTGTATTTCTACTTTTGCACCCATGCATTTGCATTAACTCAGGGCCATATGGTACAAATTTGTATCTTCTCCTTGGGTAATCCATCAGTGGTCACCTTTGTAAGAGATTTAGAGGCAGAATATCAGAATGAGGCAAGTCAAGTGTAGGAAGTGGATGAGGAGCCTAAGGGGGAAATAAATGGTTACCAGAAAATATGATATTTGAGGGTTAAGTACAGACTGAGTGTGGACTAGTGTTGTAACATGGGTCTGAACTCTGAACCCAGCTGTGCTACCCAGCCCTGGATTGTTAACCATGAGCAACCCATGAAGAGAAAGCATGGTTTGTTTTTGGGCTGTGAAGTGGGAGTTGTTCACCATAATTTGTTTTTCTGGATGAGTTCAGACATGACAAAAATGCACATTTCAACAACAGCCCATGACTCAGTGACAACCCACATTCAATCCATACTCAATCCTTGTATGACTTACAGTGTTGTCCAAACCCAGCTATGCTAACAAGCCACAGTTGGTTAATCAGGAACAATCCACCATTCACAACTGAATGACAAATCGAAGAATCCCTTTATGGGTGGCTCATGGTCAACCAAACATCATTTCTTAGTACCGCTGGGTTCAGACAATGTACTAGCCCATGTTTAAGCAGCAAGCCAGAGTTCAATGAGAACCCACACTCCACACATACTTAGACCTTGAGTGTGGGTTATTGTGTTGTCTGAACACACCCAAAGAGTAAGTAGGCCAAAGGGAAATGAGAAAGTGGGGGTGGGGGTGAGTGTTGATGTGAGCCATCAACTAACTTTTTCCTGCAAGTCCATGGTCAGAAATATGGTCAGGGGTGAGATTCAAAATGTCCTTCGCAAAATAGGCACAGATGTGAAAATGGAAGCCTGCTCTCAAAGAAGAAAACAATCTGCAAGCAGAGAAGCAGGCCCAACATGCCGTAATGGTTGTCTCATCTATAATGTGTGCACCCGTGTATACACATACTAATGCCGTGCTGGATCGTTCGTAGTCTCATGTCAGCTGCTTGTATTGTTTCCCAGAGACCATGTAAAGCATGCTCTCCAGGAGAACGCAGCTCTCTGTAATTTGGAATCCTATTCAATGCACCCCATGGGAGTACAGCTGGCAACAAAGACACAGCTTTGCAAAGTTAGCACCAGCCGACTTCTGGTGAAGCCCAAATCCTTGGGTCGCAACATCCTACAGTCACAGTCAGTGTGTCCTGTAGCTAATCACGCGCTCTCACCCACGCTGCTATTCTCGTTTAGCCCAGTCTCTGTTAGGTAACTGGGCATGCACTGAAGAATTTTATGGAAGCATATAAAGGAAGTCATTTTTCTTGTAAAAGCCTCCCTAGTGAGTATCTTAACATAAGTAATTTCATTATAATTTTGGCCAGTGCCTTTTCAGAAACACTAGCAGGCAGTTGTCACACAGCTATTATGGAGAAACCATACTGTGAAGCGAAAAGCTTTCCCGCCCTCTGGGACAGGAAGCACAGAGTCAGCTGTAGTTTCATCACTGCGGGAGATTCTGCAAAGGAGGTGGGGAGGAAAGCCCTTACACACACGTGCGCACGCACACACGCACACACACACACACACACACCTTCCTACCTACCTACCTATCAACAGTTTTGCAAGCATTCAGAGAAAAAGGTGGCTCTGCAAGAAATTCAGTTTGCAAACAATGAACATCTTTTGTGTTCTATGTTGGCAAAGCAATCGATTCTAGTTAGAGCTTGGACCTGTGCCACTGTAGAAACAGTTTGTCTTCCCTGTTCTGAAAAGTACAGTAATGAAGAGCTTCCGATGGGTTTTTTTCCCCCATTATTATACAAAGAGTATGATTTCATTCAGCCTCTCCCTTTCCCAATTTCATGGAGCAAAATATAACAAGGTTGCCATCCTTTCAGTACATTGGGGAATGAAATAACCATATGAGGACATTGCAACAGATGTAGAAAGCTTTGTTTGGCTGCTTTTCCCTAGTCACCTTGTCTTCTTTTGTGTTTCCTCGTGAGCCAGGGATCTCTGTTCTGTAATACCTAATAGAGAGCTTTATAGGCAATGCAATCTGGCACTTTGCTTGCATACATATATGTACACATAGAAATGCATTCACGCTCATTCACTGGGGTCACTGAAGTGCCCAATAGTTCAAGGCACCTTGCCAGACTGGAGGGTCTTCTTAGGGGGTACATATTTCCTATTTCTTAATTTTTAAAAATTCTATACTGCCCAACAACCAAAGCTCTCTGGACAATTCACACAATACATTTCTCCCCACAAAGCTCAAGATGAAGGCCACATCCAATAATGTTTTGCTTGCTATTGTTTTGCCTTCTCTTTCCCTCCCAGACAATCCCTCCCTGCATCCTTTATTTGTATGGGGAATTCTTGATGACAATGTGCTGAAGTTGGCTACTTGCTACTACTAGTTTTGCTGGAGATCTGCAGCCAAATATTTTGGTGGTTGTTTGTGATACAAGTTCAGACAATGACATTTCATTATGATCCCAAAAGCCAGAACAAGTGAAGGTGAAAAGGTTCTGGATTTAGAAACTGTTCATTCATCACTGGGTTTGTAGACTGTAAAACTAAGGTTCTAGCTTTGGACCCCCAGGTAGCCATCACTGACTTAAGTAAGAAAGTCAGAATTTTCGTTCATTGATTAATCACCTTGCCATGCATTGACTAGAAAGTTGTTTCAAGATAAATACTCATATCTTAACAAAAATGCTTTTTGAGTAATTATATAACAAAAAGAAGTCTACTTCGATGGCAGATGCTTTCAGAAGCAAAGCTAAGAATGCCTTTTTCTATCTCATGCATGATTTAAACTTCACAAACAACACATCTGCAGCATGAAATGAGACAGACATCTGAAGTTTGGACACAGGCTTGAGAAATGTGTTTCTTTAATCCAAAAGCTCTGGTGGAGGCTTCTGTGAATAGATGTGAGGTGGGCTGCCTGTCATCAACATATCCACCACAAAAAAATATGATTCCTGAGCATCATTTTAGGAGAGCCATCCTTCTCTGCTGCACTAGAAGGTAGTTGTGGCAGCAGAGGAGATAAACATTTGAATACATGTAATACAATTTGGTGAAACGTCTTTGTGGTAGGTATGGTGAATACCAGAAGAAAAAGGAAATCAATCTCTCCATTAAGTATCCCATTGATTGGTATTCCATGCTGCCAAAAATGAAGGATAAGCCTAACAGGGAGCCTAGGACTTGCTGGAACAACTAGAAAATAACCCACATCAGCATTTCTGGAATGGGACAAATCCGTGGAGCTTGTGGAAGGAAGCACCACTGACTTATCCTGTTCCAGCAGTACTAAACTGGGCATGGAAGCAAGTACTGGCTCCCCAGGAAACCTGCAGCTTTTCCTACAAGTGCAGTGTGTGCAGCACTGGTGGACTGCCAGCACTGACCATTTCCCAGTGTATTGTGAAACGTGAGGATTTTAAACTAGTTTAGGGTGCAGCTCTACAGGAATGACTGAACCTGCCCGATTCAGAGGACATCAGGCATCACATGCAGCATGAGAGGAGTGTGGAAGGGAAGGTGGCTTCCATGCAGCTCTCCCCTTGCATAGCACTTGGATGGAGGGTTTCAGCTGTCTTAAGTGTGGCTCTTTGCACAGACAGGGAAGGAGCCTTTGCTGGGAGGCGTATCTTTGCAGCATGGCTCTCCTCTCCTCCGTCTCCTGGAATGTCCCTAAAAGTCTGTCTTCAAGGTCATTTTTACAATTATGGAGAAGCAGCGAGTGTGGTTCTTTCTGTGCCAGTTGCATGAGGGGAGGGAGATCTGAGTACAGAGTGGCAAGCACAAGATTAGCAGTGTCTGTGGGCACTATAGATGCTGTCTATACTTGCCATAGGATTCCTCTGTTAAAGAGCCACTGAGGTCAGTTTGGTTTGGAATCAACCACAGCAGCCAACTGAGCTCTTGATGGAGTTGACAGACAAGATTATCTGCAAAACAGACGCAACAGCAAGGGATGGTCAAACAGGTTTCACGCATGCAAAAGCCCAAGAAATGTGGAAAAACAGAAAGAAAGCAAGTCAGAAGGGGCCTCCTGGACCATCTAGTCTGACCCTCAGCTCCAGCTGGCTCTGCTCATGTAATTCCCAACATATGGTTGTCCACTCTTTCCTTGAAACATCTCAGCCTGATTGCTGGAATCCAGTATATTACCTGCATTATTTACAGAAATGTAAGGGACACCCCCAGTAAAATCCATGGAAATTCTCACACTCATCAATCAGCCATGTGGATTATTCTGCTTGTGTTGTCAGTCTTTCTGATGCATGGAAAGGGCATCCCTTTGCCACAGGTAGATGCTGTCACATATACTTGCTTGGGTAAAATGTGTACACCTGAATTTATTCATTATTATTATTATTATTATTATTATTATTATTATTAGAACATTTCTATGCCGCCCCTTGCCGAAGCCTCGGGGTGGCTTACAACACAATAAAATACAATACAATACAAAAATAACAATATAAAATTAAAATTAATAATATAAAATAAATAAAAAATATAAACGATATAAAAGAAGTTATAAAAGAAAAGAAAAGAAAATTTATTATTTGTTTATTTATTTATACATACTTTCATTTATATAGCACCTACTACTGTAGTTTCAAGACAGGCAGTACAAATGTACAAAATGAGGGCTCAATAAACAAAGGTCATTGTCCTATAGACTATTTTCCTAAACCATGAGGCATGTGTTTTTAAAACCACATTATTTTAAAATCATAGACATATTCCTTTTATCAAATTTACCTTTTTTTTTTTTTTTTTACAAAAGTAGTTTGTAAACTGACCAGGCAGTTTAAAATCGCCATTAAGAGAAAAACAGGTCATTATTAGTGCCGTATCAATCACTTTCTCCGTTTGGAAATTTCCTCACATGATTAGGATGATTCTAGCCAGTATCATTACAACAAGCCTAGGTTCATACGATAAGAGGCTTTGGTCTAATTGGCATTTGAAGCATTAGGGCGCTTGAATGTTTTTTCACAGGTTAGGCTGTTGTCTCTAGAGGGGAACTTCCTGCCTCACAAAAGCGGCTCTCATATAGCTGCTGCAATGTGCAAATCAAATTCCCTCTGACTGCTGTTTTCATTAGCTATCTGTGACCTGGAACTAAATCTCTGCCACCCTGCCTTACCACCCCACAGACCAGATCGCCCCTGGGGCCCCAAATGGCTTACAATGATAAATCTAATACCGCACACGGTGATGTGAGAACACCGCTTTGATGAAATAGATGGAGATTTGTTTATTTTAATCTCCATTATGGTTTGTGCTGAAATATGTAATCCCCCAAATAAACCCTTTGGTGCACAGGAGATCCTTGATAAAATTTTCTGTCACTACTTCTGTTAGAGACCTGCAGCATCTTCTATTAAACACAAAGACATAGTTTTTCTTTACAGTGTGAGATGGGGTCCAGCAAGGTGTGAGGAAACTGGTTTGGAGGTGGGGATCCATTGGATTTCCTTGGCTCAGCTTCCTGGGCTCCGCTCTGAACTATGTTCGTCTTGCACCGAGTGTTGACATGGGCATCTCACAGGAAGTAGGCCCAAACAGGTCTGGGCAGCTGCCTTCTGCACTTGTGACTCGTGGGCTTTGCATATTTTGCTTACTTTGTGCAAATAATTGCATATTTTGCATAAAGAAGCCACCTTGATCTTGGTACAGCTCACTTCCTGGCTGGGGCAGAAGGCAACAAGGAAAAAAAAAGTCCAGTGAGCACATGAAGGTTAAATTCCAGTCTGATCTTCAACCCCCAAGCAGACCTGACTTATACGATGGCCTATTCCCACATCTGGATGGGAGATTTTATACTTCTTTCTCCCAAGGGTACAGAGCTTTGGAAAAATGTCACTATGGGTGCCAACAAATTATTTGTTTCTTCCTTCTAAACTGCACAACCAACTCCCAGCATTCCTGACTATTGCCATGACTGGTTGGCGCTGAAGGAATTGAAACCCAAAATACCTGAAGGGCATCAGAGGAAAGCTGACTAAAGGAAGTGCTTTCTTTAGCCTCACACAGCCTCCTCTAATCCCATGAATGGATAAACATCAAGTTGAATATCTTGAAGTAATAAATGGGCAATTCTATTCTAGTTTAGACAGAAGAAAAGACCTGCAATTCCTAGCATGCCCCAGCAAGCGTATTTCTCTTCTTAGGTTAATCAGTGGTGGACAGCGAGATATTTGGATATGTTTATTTCAGTGTTTTGCTTGATTTATGTGCTGCTGCTATTTTAATATTTTAATGTAGTTTTTGTGCAATCTTTTCTTGTCTCAGAGATAATGGTAATCTGCATTGAGAAGATAACATATCCTGAAAGACCTTTTGAAAAATCCATTTAATCCACTTTAGTAACACGCACACCAGTGATAGGAAAAGAGCGTATAGCTTCACAATTCGAAGTGGCTTCTGGTTCGTATAATTATTTTTGCTCTGAAAAGAAAGAAAGGATGAAAGGGAGACTATAAATATAGGCAACTGCATGGAGCATCTACATCTTCAAGTACTCAGTAAAGATGATGAAGCTTCCAGTGCCCCAAAACTGAAGGAATTGTAACACTAGAGGGATTTTACAGGTCATTGCCAGATGTGAAGACCTCATCTAGCTAGAAAAGTTGAGATACTTTACCTGTGATTTGTGACAATTCCCCCCCCCCTTTTCTCTGTGATACTCCCACTCTTGTAATGTGTATGGGGATGAGAGGTATGTGCACTGGCTGATATGCAAGTACCTAGTGCTATACAGGACCTTGTGATTCTTGCTTTTTGTGCGTGCTAATAGTTGCATACCTTTGATTAAACCCTGCATGGTGCATTAAAGACTAAAACGGATGATAAATGCCACACAGTACTTTACATTAGATCAGAGTTGATTAGAATTTTTGATGATCCAGCAACTAGGGCAAGAAACTGCATGAGCAGCAAGTGAAAACATTCAGCTGTTACCTTTGTGTGAGTAAATGGCTTTTGTGCCACAAAGAGACAAAGAGAAACACTAACAGAGCCATATTTCCTCTAAGGCAGCTTGCGGTTTTCAATGGCAAATGGCTGTCTGTAATTTATACTTGGGCTATTTAATCACTCTGGTGGCATAATTCAGTCTTTTTGGAGCCAGTAGGCAGGGCTGCCTTGGCACGGCTGGTGCACTGTGGGTTTGCACGGGCCATACCCCTAGCAGGCTTGGTGCTAAAAAAAATATGCAGCTGTGCTGGCGTGAAGCGCCAGAGAATTTGGGAGGGATGCAGCACTGAAAGAGAATTCCTTCGTCAAGGAAACAATTATAGGTAGGAACCTTGCTGTGGGTGCCGCAGGAGCGCCCATTCATTTTGGGTCAGTGTGAATTTTGAGAGTGTGCCACGAGCAGGCTCCCAGAATGACCACCATGGTCAGACACAAAGGGCTCCCTTCCCAGGAGAGGAAACTGGTGAGGCTTAAAGAAAAGGAACTTGCCTGAGAAGCTGATTGTGAGGCACAGGTGGGATCTGAGCTTCAAAACACGAAACCACTCCTTTGAAGCCAAGTCAAGGTGGCACTGGAGGATAGTGCTTTGCCTAACAGTGTATCAGTTACAGGGGAAAAAGGCCTTTGATTAAAGGCCTTAGATTACATAAATATTGGAATGGGCAGGGTGCTTGGCATACAACAAAAGTGGGGTCCACAAACCACAAGATAAGGCCTGGGTCAATGCCAGAAGGAGGAGACAGTGAGCGGGTTCCCATGCCACACTAGGGTTTTGAGGCCACTGTGGCATTAGCATGTTATATAAATCCAGAACAATTTGTCAGGTAGGGTTGTGGGGAAGCTCCGCTTAATCCATCCTGCTAGCATTCACAGACTCCCTCTCTTGCTCCATCGTCTTAGAAAGTGGGCCAAGCTAAGAGGAAGGGTGCAAATGCTCACAGCACGAAGGTGGTGCAACTGGCAATCTTTTGCCTCATCATGTGCAGCAAAAGGCTTTGCTTGCATGGTGGTCACACAGGACTTGAATCCTGGAGCCCAAAAATGGGATATGCTTGCCAGGAACTCGGACTCATGGCTACTACTGGGCTGGAATCAAGCACAGGGAATCCAGTGGATCTCTACTTCCAAAGCAGATTCCTCACTATTGCCAGGATGGCTTAAGTTATAAACTACCCTGAGAAGCCATGGTTTCTCATGGCTTCCAATGGGGAGCAAGCCCCACAGCAAGTGAGCCTTTGCCAGGAGGGGCACAATCCCTGTGCCACTCTGGTCAAGGCCCCCCCCAGAAAGCACTGATGACAGACACTCTGTGGCACTTCTTGGCAGCCACCATCAGCTTCCCCACTGATGAACCCCACCCCGCTTCAGGGCCTACGTGGTATGCAGGAGACAATGGCTGTCACTGCCCATCTGCTGCTCACTGCAGCAGCTACTGAGTAACCACTGCAGTGAGTTAGAAGGATGTGCACTTCTGGGTTTACTCAGGAGTAGACCCAGGAAAACAGGACTCCTTTGCAGATGCAGATCTGCCTGAACATTGCATAGGACAGTACCGTTTTAAGCCTTTGCAGTAGACTTGTAACCCCATTCATTGAATCATCTGGGCTTCTAAGTGATGCCTGTTGGAAAGTTTGACATACCCAGAGTCAAATGTCCCTGCCTAACCAACCTTCCACTGTCAGCATTTGGGCTCGTTTCAATGAGACACTGTGTGGAAGACAACTGACTTCTTTAGCAAGTTCTCTTGGCATATGAATCCACTTTCGATTTCCTTTTCTTAGTCATCCATATGAACAAAGGGACTTTTGCTTAAGTTCTGTGTTAGTAACCATCTTGACCTTTTCTGCTCTTGCATACAAAACATTTCCACTTCTGTTGGTTTTTCTGAACATAGAATTCTGTCCTAGGCCATTTCCGGCATTAGCTCAAATAGTGCAGGAAAAAAAAATGCTGTTAAGGATTCTGAAAGGCTGCTGTAGGGCCTACCACTGCTTTTTTGGGCTTATATATAAACTATAAACACACTATAAACTTGTGCTTATATATATATAGGCACAAGAACCCAGAATACTGATGAGCATGTGGTTCTATATGTACAGTCATATGTGTGAATTCAATTCCTAATTGTTTTATTATAATCACTGTTCCATTTACTACTTCTTCAAATGGCAATGACAGAATGAATAAATTGACTTTTCTCTGCTTTTTAATACTTGCAGCTAGCTTGAGACCACAATATTTGACAGTAAACTTCTTCCAACCACAATCTACCCTAATGTTTTGATCCACATCTGAGGCCTTTCAGGCATCCTTTTGGTATCAGGTTATGACAGCCCTTTGTGGCAAGCCTTTTAAGGACATCTAAGGATAATGATGGTTTTATGGGGGACCCATTTTCTTCTTTGTATTAAACATTGCCTTGGCTGTTAAATTATATTAAAATTTTGTATTTTTTGGTGGGGGGAAGCTCATTTCATTGTATTAGAGTTCTTTTAAAGGAACTGCTGTACACTGCCTGGAGAGCTACAGCTATGGGGAGGCATAAGAATGATGAAAGAAGGACGGAATGAAGGAAGGACGGAAGGAAGGAAGTTCCCAAATAATTCAGATAAGTGACACTTACCTGGTTGAATTCACTCTTTTGGTCACAACTTAGAACAATCTGCATGATTGCTTCAAGAATGAAACCTAATCAATAGCTGACTGGTCTGTTAATCATCTCTGGTCATGTTAAAAGTTACCTACAAGAATAATAATCTATATTTTATCCACCTTTATTTGAAAAACATTTCATGGATTGGATACTGATTTATGCTCATGGAAGTGGATTTCTCTACCTCCTCATTCCCACAGAAACTTCTCCAGCCCACTGGAAGCTCTACACAAAGAGTCAGGAGACGCTACTACATGGGCGAGCTGTGTTGTGGGAGGTGGAGGCATTCCCTAAACTTTTGGTGGAGGGACCTCCCACAAGCCAAGAACTTACTCTTGCCAAAAGTCCCTTCCTTTCTGAAAAAGTGGATCCTGGATCCAACCTCAAGCCACTGGTTAGTTGATGAGATGGGGCCATTTCTGAACCAACCAGCTATTCAACCAAGAGGGCTGATTGCATTTCAGGTCATAACATATGCTTAGGAAGGAGCTGCCATCAGAAAGAAAACCACACATGTTGCAAATGTTGGTATTGCAGTAGAATGAATGATCAATGGATTACAACACAGGTAAGTCAGTTCTGAAAGACCAAAAGCATAGCCTTCGGCCAAAGGGAGGCTACACGGCACAAAGGTATGACTGCACTTTAACCAAGAAGAATTAAAATTCTGAAATACCAAGCAACATATGACATTCCCTTGCTGTACCAATTGACAAAGTCAAACATCCCTCAGCCTGAATCCCCTTGCTAAATAATTACCTGATATAAGAGAGCACCATCTGTTAAAAATAATGCCCCATTATAGCCATCTTACATGCTCAGGTTAAGAAGTGGCAACTCCAGTTATTGCACGGGAAGCAGTGTGTGAACTCATTCTGAGTCAACAAGTTCAAAAAGAGCCCTTGACCTGAAGCATATAATCTTTCTCCTCCTCTGTACCTATATCTCATCCTCTTGAAATGCCTGACAAAGATGAGAATTAACAACCCACTATAAATTCTGCATGGGCTTACTTTGCACTGCTTGTTTCATAGGCCTGCAATTATTTAAAATGCAGCTTTCAATGTTCAAATATACCCGACACACATTGTTTGGCTCTAGGCTGTCTCTCTCCCCACCTCCTGTTAGGGTAATGGCTTCTATCAGGACACTGTTGTCAAGTCAAAACTTGCAATAGTCCATGCAACTCCATTACATTGCAGTGTAATTACCTTTCAGTGCTACCTCTTTAAAAGCCTGAAAATGAGCATCTTTTTGAGATATGGCTGTCATAAAAATGAGAAGATTAGTTACTTACCACTATCACATCCTGTAGAAAGTGCTAAGTGTCATCTTTGTTGCTTTAGCAACTCTCCCTTCCATCCACCCCTCACCAGAATTTCTTACAAATGCTTGGCCAAGCTCAGCTTGGAGGAATGGCTACTAACATGCAGAATTCTCACTTCATTTTGAGACTGCTCTTCCTCACTCTTCTCCTCCCTAGATTTACATGCAAAGGATAGCAGAATTAAATTTGCTAGCCCTGTAGACGATGACACATTTTACAAGAGGTGATACTGTAGTGGCACAACTATAGCTTAACATTATGTAAATGAACATGAGGTGCTCACACACTCCCCACTTTTCCTCCAGCGTAGCTGTGAAGAGAAGGTTGCAAGATTTTGCTTTGAATTCCAATTCACCATAGCTCAGTCTTACATGTGATCCTGGTACCATGGTCAAGATCAACCTGATCAACCCAAGATTCAAGAGAAGAGATGGGGAATCTTCCTTCAGCCTCCTGGCCAAACTGCAAAATGGGAAAGGTCTTGGGGGCAACATTTCATCTGTGAGTGGGGCAAAAGGCACAGCAGTCAGGGCCAAATGTGCTTATTGGCATTTTAAGTCAACTCAGGAGTAAGCCCGGTAAGGCTTCTGCATGTCCACTCAGATAGGACTGAATAGGCAGGGCTGAATTGCTCAGTAGCACCTTTCCAATAGCATCCCAAATACCAAGCCTTTGTATGTCTACTCTAATGTAAGCTAGACTCCTGTTTAAACACTGCACGCACCTGTTTTCTACAGTGGTTCCCCTGCCTGAAAAATGCACATTTTTTTTTTCATAACAGCTCAACTCATTGCAAGTA
Organism: Varanus komodoensis; assembly: GCF_004798865.1. Taxonomy (NCBI): domain Eukaryota; kingdom Metazoa; phylum Chordata; class Lepidosauria; order Squamata; family Varanidae; genus Varanus; species Varanus komodoensis. The sequence continues at coordinate 23,583,959 of NW_025335505.1, read as the reverse complement.
AACTGCTTTTAAGTACCTTGACTGCAAGCCAGATGGGGCTAGAAGCTTATGGACTGGATGGGGAGCTCTCAGAACCATATCCAGTCTTCTAGCCCAAGAATTCTCACCCCTGAGAAACAAGCCAAGATTAGAAACCATAGTTTGATGTTGGTTTATTTCCGTAAACCATATTAAAGTTAACCACAGTTTGGTGTGTCATATGATACACAAACCAAACCAATTTCCTCATGCTATTTCTGCCTTTATATCCTGGATTACTTCTGACCAATTATATCACAACTTTTTATATGCAGCATTTTCTCCACAGTATATATTTCATCGTGTGCTAAACTTCTGGTCATATTGCAGAGGGGAAGAGGACTTGCTTCATTGTGGTGATGGGCTGGGAAGAGTGGCACTGCAGCGAAGAAGAGTCTTGTCAGGATTTATGGGGGAGGAGGAGGAAGACAAAGTATTTGCTAAGAAACAAGTGAAGAGGTGAGAATTAGTGAATAACCCACACCTTTCACACTGCTTCAAGTGTTAAGTGGGAATCAGCTAGCTGAAAATATCCTGATATACATGTCTATTGGGAAGTAAATCACATCTTCCATGGTTTTACTCCTGCAAAAGTTGGTTTGTGTGTGAGTTTCAGGGAGGACCTGTGAATAATTCCGCTCCTTTATTTATTTATTTATTTATTTATTTATTTATTTATTTATTTATTTAAAATTGTTTATATGCTGTCCCAATGCTAAAAGTCTGACGGCTTACAAAAAACAGAAAAACCAAAAACAAGGTAATCATAACAATGATAACAGGAGCACACTGCATCTGATAGATAATGATAAAAACAAGGATAAAACCAATTGTCCTTGATTTTATCCTGTCAAAATATTGGGAGAATAAAAAGATCTTCGCCTGGCACTGAAAAGAATAAAGTGATGTTTTCATGTGTGAACGTGCACATAAATGCGCATTTCCTTCTGGACAACACCATTCCTACCTCTGCTTCTCCCACAGCTGCATTTCTGTGGAGTGCAAGATCATAAGATCAACAATGGCAGCTGAAGTCTTCTGAACTCACCCAGCCTTCAATCCTGAGGTTGGAAATGCTCAGCAGGGGCTCCACTTCCTTGGAATTGCAGGCTTCATTCTACAACCCTGTTCATTTGAGTTTCAGGTGCCAGGGCAGGGTGATGACATCTTTGCTCACATCTTTTAATTCTAAAGATGCTGTTTTAGTGTTGTAGCTTTTAGCACATACTTGCAGAGCTGGGATTTAGATGCTTCTGTTGTAATGCATTTAGTGATAGATATTTTAATGCCCTGTTTTATTATGTTGTTTTTATTACTTTGCTGTTTTGATCTTGATTATGTGTTCTAATGGTTGTACTCCATATTATTTGTAAACTGCCTAAAAGTTTTCTAATGAGGTGGAATATAAAGAAATAGGTCAACTACCCAGTACCTGCTGAATAGTATGAACTCCCAGTGGTGGGAGTCACTGCTGTAATGGGTGCTGGGATTCTTGTAGCCCAGCCTTAATTAGACTAGGATCTGCTCAGGACTAAGCATGCCAGCATTGACTGTTTGGATGCATTCTGTTCAATTGCTATTATTTTTCAGGACAGCAATGAAAAACATTGTCAGATGACAAATGTAAGTCTACATCAGCAGTGGGCAACTGTTGGTGGTTCTCCAGGTGTTTTAGCCTCCAGCTTCCATAGCCTCTCATCTCTGGCTACACTGGCTAGGACTGATGGCAGTTCTTGGCCAAAACATCTGAAAGGCCTTCAGTTGTCCACCTCTACCCTGTGTATTAAAACCAAGACATCCCCAAGAGGTTCTGTAAGGTCACTGGACTGACTTTTCTGGAAGAGGAAGTGATGGGCAGGTTAAATGAATGTTATTGTTCTTATTATTACAAGTTTTTTGAGTTTTATTGCAAGACCCAGTATAGTATAGTGGTTAGAATCTTGGATTAGGGCTTGAGAGTCCAGATTCTAGTGCCTCCTGAGCCCTCTAGTTTGCTGGGTGACTCTTTAGTTTGATTATTGACTCTCAACTTAAGAGTTATAGATTGCTAAGAATAGATAGTAGCTACCTATGTGACTAAAATGGAGAGGAAGAGGATAATAATTATGAGCTCCTTGGAAGAAAAACAGTGGGATGTAACTATAATAGTTGATACATAAAATTGGCTTTAGCTTTTATTTGTTTTTAAAGATAGCTTGCCACCTTCAGAATACAGCTGGGATTAAAATGTGGATGAATATAGCATGTGTTAATCTACACCGTCTCTAAGGCTTCTTAACTTCTTCACAATCCCAGGGAAGGAGAAGTCAAACTGGTCCCACATCTGCACTAACAAAAGCCTCATTATCCATATGGTATGTGCCAATGTTTCCTTCTCTTTCTTGCTGGGTTCTGTTTACCAGTCCACTGTGTCCTGGTGGATTCAGGCAGCTATCAGTTGCTACTAGCCTTGCTGGCTATGTGCTGCCTCCATTACCTGGGCAACATCCCTGCATATACCAGTGGCTCAGGAGCTTGGATAGATAGAGGTCTTATACCCATCCTGCTTGAGGAATTCTATGGTTTGTTACTGTATCAACAGAGTGCTGGACTGGATGGACCATGGATCTGATCTAGCATAGCTGTTCTATGCATCTAAAGCAATGCGTAATGGTATCATAGGTATTGCTGCTATAGAAAAGCTCCACTTCAGCCTGCCTGACTTCTGGAAGAGAAGCTGAGTCAGAGAGAAAAGGATCTGACATGACAAATTGTTGGGTTTGTGTGTGTGTGGAGATTCAACCAGGGATGTGTGAATCATTGAGTTTGTCTAAGTTCTCCAAATACTCCACCCCACAGCTTATCCAAGTTCATGTTTGTATCAGAATCTCCCTGCCCCACTTCATATACATTGTCATGCATGTTTTCCACATTTTCCTGAAAATGGCAATTGTGCACAGGTTGTTAAATAAGTGCAGTTTTTGCCTGTTAATTAAAATAGGTTTGCATGCATTTTTAAATATGCATTTCACTATGCATTTTCCAAAAGTACACAATTTTAAATGCTGCTTCATTTCTTCTATTCATCAAATCCCAAGCTAAAAAATATATAAAATTTGACTGCAGATTGCATTCAGTCCTGGGAAGTGTGAACTGAGTAAATTCTAGTGTAAAGTCAGCTGAAGCAATGCATTCTTATATCCATTGTACCTTCCTTTGTGTAGCTTGTGTTCCAAAAGTCAGAGATAGCAATCAGGACTGTCATCAAGGAAGGCATGATTGGGCACCCGCCAAGGGCCTGGACCTAGGCAGGGCCAACTACCAAGAGTCTCTTTAGTAGATAATTCTTGTCACCACTGCTCTTTCATCACCTCTTTCTTTGGCCCAGTCAATGGTGGTGGCAAGAATAAGGAACAGTAGGTGCCCCTGCCTTCTTCCCATTGGCTTTCTGCCTGCCAAGCAAGCAAATGGTAGCATTGCTAAGGAAGAGGAAGAAGAGCACTAGCAGCTGGTAACCATGGCAGTGGGAAAGCTGGCTCAGTGCAGGAGAGACTTCACTGTCAGCTCCAGGTCATAAGCAGTAGTATTTACAACTGGAGCACCTGGACCAAGGTGATGGAGATGGATGGAGATCAGGGACCAGAAAGGCATGGCAGATCCGGTAGCAAAGGCAGGTACAAACAAGGAACAAAATCCCAACAAGGTAAGGCAGAGCCAGAGGCAAAAGCAAGGTAAGGAGCAGACAAGGTTTAGATACCTGGCAAAGGTGTGTTAGACCGAAGGCAAGGTAGAGTCAGGGACAGCCACAAGTCAAGACACAGAGAGTCGGATGAAGATGGAAACTGCAGGCATGGGGGAAATGTCAGCTCAGATGACACCACAGGGACCTATACGCCTGTGCCAAAACCAGACAGGGCTGAGCATCCTTTTGTTGCATGTCCTGTGGCATCTTACTAGTCTCCGTGATTCCAGTGGTTCTAATCCTTGCTAGCACCTGCAAGCCTGATCTAATCCTTGCTAGCACCCAATCCTGCAAGTATTTGCAAGGTGAGCCAGGCTGCTAGCTCGATCAAACTGCTGGGGGAGTCATGCTGCCCAGCAGATCCTGGCATTTATTCTGGTGCCTCACCCAAGGGCCCCCAGAATCTGGACCTGGCACTGCACATCAGCATCGTCACAACTTTATATGAGAACAGATCAGATATGCAAACAACAATTGTGGTTGTCCCATTCCATCTGCCTGAGCCCTTTGACTCACTCGATTCTAAAATATAATAGGCATAAAATGGAAATATGAAAGAGAATAAAGGGGAAAGGTGGACTCTAAATCTAGGAAGCAAGAGTCCAGATGAACAGATGGAACTCAACACCTCACCGAAATTAAGCAAGCCAGAAAGGAAGTCAACTCTGTAATCTTGTCGGTTATAGAGATAATTACTTTTTATTCCCTAAACTGTGTCAAATGCTGAATGTGAGTCCACTGTATCGTGATTTTAAAAGCTGCTTTCCCCCCATAGTTGAAAGGACACACATTTGAAAGCATGCTATCAAGATTACATGGGTTTCATGATCTTGAGGGCATCATACTTTGATCTCACAACAAGGTGATTGTTCAGAGAGACCCTGCAGAGCAGAGGATGCAGCAAAGGAGAGTCTTTTAATTGACGCACAGAGAAGGGAAACAGAGAAAAGGGTTTCTCTAAAATTGGTTTGGGTTGGATTTCCTTTCTCTTTCTTCAAGTGTTTCATTTCAACTAAAAATAGAAAATGAAATCACACGCTTGTAGTGACATACTGTGCAATTTATCATCTGTGTGCACCTTTTAGAGTTCTCTCAAGCCACCATGTAGCATGTGGACTTTGACAATTTTAATGTGTTTCATAAGAAATGCATCTCAAAAAACCAGTATCAGACAAAGAATGCTCCAAGTTTCTATTTCCTGATCTAAAGTTCTTGTAATAACAACATGGCCCTATACAACTTGCTGGCTGGGTGGGTAGGCTTGGAATAAACAGCACAGAGAAGCTGAATATCTGTTTCCTTGGCCTTTTATAATGAATTGTGTCTTTTAAATGCATCACTAAATAGATCTATTATGTGCTGCAATTTCCCTCATGATCCTAGGTGTCTATGGAGAGATTTAGTATCATTTCGGACTGATGTTTATGTAAATAAATCCAACTCTAAGATTTAAGACACCTAAGCTTATGCAAGATGACTTTCCCGAACCTGGTGCCCTCAAAATGTTTTGGAGTTCCACTCCCATCAATCTTTCCTAAAATGGCCAATGGTCAGGAATGCTTGGAACTGCAGCCGAAAACATCTGGAGACATCAGGATGGAGAAGTGCTGGTATAAGACATGTTAGCTGCCTTGGGAATGTTTAGAGAGGTAGACCAACATGTGGAGATCACCAAGCTGGGGAAGATGGGTTAGTTTTTCTTCAGGTAGGTCTTTGGCATGTAAGCTGGTCTCTTGGGTTCCGTGTTGTTTTTATTCTGTTATCATTGTGTTTTTAACTGTGTGCTTAATGCATTTATTTTATTGTTTTAATTTATTTTTAAAAAACTGAAATATTGCAGTAGCTCTAGCAACTCTAAGTTACCATGGGTGCCAGAAAGGTCTACCAAGGTCAACCAGTCAAATAAAACATTTGATCAATAAAGTATCACTTATTCCATTTTTAGCTAACTGGTTGAGAACATACAACTGTAAGCTGAGGACATGCATGCATGCATAGACCTTATGACCACGTGATTTTCCACATAGGTTCTGCTGCCAACCTAAACTGTAGAAACCCCTCCACCTAATTGTCTCCTCACACTTGAAACTCCCTATATTAATAGAGGCAGTTGTGATGATGTTGCTGCATTGAAAGCACACTAGTTAGAACTCACACAGAGGAAGCTTCTGGAAGATTTAAAAAGAAGATTGCCATTCCTGAGCAATTTAGGACTTGGAAGGTGAAAAGTGGGAATAGTTCAAGATTCTAAAGTGAAATTGGAATTGATAATGAACAGGACACTAAAATATGTTCCTGGAAATCACTGACCATGAGGCAGTAGGAAAGAAGAGCAGGATCTGTGGTAGGGTAGAAGGGAGAGGAAGAAGGAATTGGTCTGCGGATGGTATTTGGAACATGTTACCCTAATTACAGCTTTAAATATTAACTGTGAATAAAGAACATAATAAATCCTAGTGGAATATCTGCATGAAGCACAAAAAATACAAGTCTGTGCTAACATGGCTTACCAATGCAGCCTCTCTGGAAATGTTCCTAAGACTTTTGACAAATGAACTTGGTGTAGACTCTACAGTTGAACAGAGTGATGCCTATTGTTTCCATTTGCCTTTGGCTTTTACAACTCCTTGGAGGCATAACACTGAGTCAGATATTTAATGCAGAGAAGGGTTTATTGAGTGGGAAATACTACATAGGGAGACAAACAAAACAAAACCTTGAATCGCAGAGAAATGGAAATGTTTTAAAAGCAAATCTGCATGCATTTTTTATGCAGTGGGCTCTGAACACTTATTTATATTTCATCTCAATATGACACAGTTTCGTTCATCTGATTCCATTTAGAAGCATTCCTATTTTTGTAGCAAAGGGTTGGGCACCAGACAGCAGTCTCAAAAGTGCTCCTGGCTGCTGATGTTCTGAATTTAGCTAAATGACTTATTCCCAAGTTGAAGGACAACCCAGATGGGGAATATGTTGTTGAAAGATGTTTTAGGTTGGTTTGAGTATATGGATAAGAATTATTTAGGCCAATACTAAGTGGCATCTTGTCTCTCTCCCTTCTGTGGTTATACTCATGTTATCCAATATCTTAAGTGATCGTTACTGTGGTTCTTTATGATAAGAACATGAGAAGAGCCATGCTGCATCAGACCAAAGGTCCATCTAGTCCAGCATTCTGTTCCCACAGTGGCCACCTGGAAGCTAACAGACAGGACATGGGTGGTTGTTCAGCAGCTAGGACTCAGCTGCAGAGTACAGCAGCTTTCTACAGACTGGTACCCTCCTGAAGGCTCCATTGCCATTTCCCTTCCATACCATCCCAAGGCAACCTTATCTTGAGATCTAGGATATGGTGTTGCCCATCACATCTTGATTTTCCAGCTGTATCCATTGCTCCAGGAAACAACAACTCTTGCCCTACTATAGTCTAGAATAGACTGCTGAAATGTACCCTATGTGGGATTGTCTTTGAAAAGCATCTGGAAATGATCACCAGTTCAAAGGATCGGGCTTCGGAGAGGGTGGATTTGACCTGGTCCTGAATGGTGCAACACTCCCTCTTAGGGATAAGGTCCGCAGCTTAGGAGTACTCCTCAACCCAGAGCTTTCTTTGGAAGCTCAGGTGACAGCGGTGGCGAGGAGCGCCTTCCTTCAGCTTTGGCTGATTAATCAGCTGCGCCCCTACCTGGAGTTCGACTGCCTGGCGATGGTGACACATGCGCTGGTGACTTCCTGCCTAGACTTCTGTAACGCGCTTTACGAGGGGCTTCCCCTGAAGACGGTCCGAACACTTCAATTGGTGCAAAATAGAGCTGCCAGGTTGCTGACGGGGACGGGGCGTTATGCTCACATGACTCCAGTCCTCCGCCAGCTTCACTGGCTGCCCATTGAAGCCCGGGCCCAATTCAAGGTGTTGATTATGACCTATAAAGCCCTAAACAGCTTGGGTCCTGGCTACCTGAACGAGCACTTA
>NW_025335505.1:23415383-23576144 GCF_004798865.1 Varanus komodoensis | reverse complement strand
CCATGTGTCCTATTTTATGGAGGTCAGGCCTTTATCTGAAGGGTTGCCAGAGGACAGTCCTCTATTTGAAGGGTTCAGCAATGGACAGTTAACCTAAAGGTAAAGAATCACTGAAAGGGAAGTTGCCTATTAACTGTTAGCAGTTGGACAGCAGACACATGAATGCAACAATTTATGTGAATACTATTAACAAGAAAGATGTGACTGTGGTACACATTTAGGATGAACACTTATGCATCACAAAAAGTGGAATTGCACTGCCAGAAAAAAGAACAAAGGGGACAGAACTGCACAAAATGTGCATGTGCTTGTTTATAATGTGTGTATATGAGTAGCTGCAAAGTGAGCAACATTCATTAGAATTTAAATAGGATGCAGCTCTGAAAAGTGGGGAAGTTTGTGGCCAGGTGACCTGTGTCCTCACTCCATCTGCTGTTGAGGTACTTGTTTGAATGGTGGTCTGGTTTCTATGGGTGATTGGAAGAGGCTTTGGTGGCCAGGGCATTTCGGAGACCTTCAGCTCATCCACTCTTAGTTGGTGGGAAGAGAAAACTGCAGGAGATCAGTCAATTCTTTGCAATGGTGAACAGCAACAGCATTGCCTAGTTGCAGTGCGCCACTGTGCAGCTGCTAGATCTGGCAGGGATACAGAATGAGAGCTGGGGGACAGAGCAACACGGGTCTACTTGGAGAGCTTTTGCAGCATTGCGACAAGCAGGGCACTTTCCCAGTAAGGAGGGAAAAACCATCCCAACCCAAGGACCAATGGAGCCTGATGGAAGTGGCTGGCCGGCAATTTCCTCATGGAGTGATGAGCCCTTGCTTGGGTGACATTGGATTGGAAGGAGAGGCCTGAGGCCAAGTCGAATGCACAGTGTGGCCTACTTGACCGAGAGAGGGGGAAGGGAGCCCCCGTTGCCCAGAAAAGGCCTCTAAGTGGCCTCAACAGCAATGTCTGGAGCTGAAGTGGATCCTGCTTGAGATGTAATAGAGATTGTTGGCCTGGACTTAGGACTGTGGGAAAGATGGCTAGAAAACCTGGCATGACTACATTTGGACTAAGATGACAGTGAACCTGTGTGAGCAATATAAAGTGTGGTCTTTTATGTGTTCAGCTGTGACTTGAAAACATGTCCCTGAAAATAACTGAAAACTGGTTTGTTTGTTTAATTTATATCCTGCCTTTTTTCTACAAAGAACTCATAATACTCCTCTCATTCTCTATTGTCATCTGAACTGAATTTCCCATCTAGGTCCCGGATAACTGGATCCTGAATTCATCTTGTTCAGCTTTCATCCAAGCTTACTGGAACCTTCCTCTTGGACCCCTCCTTGAATAATTAGATATACATTTCTTTTCCCTCTGAACTTAATCATTAGGCTAAACTGTGATGCTGCTGGAAATGTAGTAAGCTTTCCACACAGGCTAATGGAAGCCTAGGGGCAAATACAGCACATTTAAAACACTAAGAGCTTTGGTAGTTGTGGTTGTTTAATCATGAAGAATTAAGATCAGATTTTTACATATAAGGGCCTTTCTTTTCCTTCCTTGCTGTACTTTCTACTACATAACCATCAGATGGTAGAGGTAGTAGTAGTGTCGTAACACATCAGTGGGGACTTGCACTTTGTTTTGCTTTGACAAAAAAATACTTGGAACTCTCACCCCCACCTTTTTTCTCTTACACACACACACAGAGATACATCATGGAATTGCTTAAAAAACAAAACAAAAGCAAAATTGGATGGTGACAGTGATAACACAAGCAGCCATTAAGCAACCATGAATGAGAAATGATGAGTACATAATAAAAGAGTTGTCTAGAACAGCCAATATTATATTGATACTGTAATTTTGTACACTGTACAACTTCTATATAAGAGCCATTTCACCTTATGCTTTAACATAAGTTACTATATATACATATATATGTGAATGTGTGTGTGTAGTGAGTGAGAGCATTTAACTATTGCATTGCTTTTATATTTGTCTGATTGTGTTGCACCTTCAACTTACAAATCCGAAGCCCTGTTTGTTTGCTTTTTAAAATACATCTTTCAAATTTGCTGTACTTTTTTGGTCTGATTCTGGCTATTTCTGGTTACCACCACTAGCTCACTGCAGCAACCTCAAAAAAAAAAAAAAAAAAAACCCTCAAATAAAGCATATTTTCAGTGGGGAAATAGCTGGGCTACACTTTTGCTTTTAATCTTTTTCCCCAGGATTCTAAAATAGTTTCTAGGCACAGATTTTATTTGGTATTACAATAGAGAAACTGAAATTTGAGTAGCACAGCACTAACAAAGACCCAACTTTATCCTTTATCCTTAGCATAACACCACATTTATACATTTGAAATGGATTGCAGCATACAATGGATGCTCAAGAGCAATCATGAATGTTTACCAAGGCAGAAGTCTCACTGTGTTTAACAGAGATCATCTCAAGGTGAAGGTGAATGTGCATGTGATTGTGACCTTTGGCACACTTACCTAGGAGTAAGTCCCATTGAACTCACTTCTGAGTAGACATGCTCAGGATTGCCTGTTGCTATCCTATTTAACTTTAAAGGACTGCTAACTGTTTGCAGTTCCATCCATTAATAGCCTAGGACCCAAGACACATTAATCTCTGTGTGCATATGTTTTATCCCGATAATTTTTTCCTCAAGTTGCCAAGTCAATCTGTCTTATGTATATTGCAAAGGCAGAGAAATGGAACATCACTACCAATAGCTAAGGACAACTTTAGTCCCTTAAGGACATCTGTGGTTTTGTCCTTCCCAGACTGGAGTTTGGGAACCTTAGAGCACTAATTACCAAGTGGTGTTTACAGAAGAGAATTGAGAACGAAAACACAGCAGGTGAAAGCAAATTGTACACCAGGGGATGCATGTTCTTTTCTATAAACAGGAATAAACCATAAATCCTAAGATTCAGCTCTTGGCCAACAAGGTGTTTATTTGTCTTAACTTTCAAGTATTATCTAGCCATATTTACACTTGTAAGGCCCAATTATTTGGGTGGAACAAGGTTGGGTTGACATGTAACTTTCCTACCATGTTTAAGCAGTGTTTCAACAAACGTGTTTCCTTGCAGTTTCCCACTCCACCTCCCCAGAAAAGAACAAGAAAATTGAAGAGGGGGAGAAAGGAACCACATCCTGATAATTTCCTGGAATTTATGGTTCTGTTACATTGCCTACTTCAGCAAGCAGATGAAATGTTCATAATGTTGGACCAGTTCAAATTAATCAAGAGAGCCAAACATGTATCAGCATCTATCCTTATTCTGTTTGTGCCTAGTTTTGCTAGGGGACAGAATTAAGAAAGACAAAACTGTGACCCACACACTCAACAGTTGACATTTCTACATCTTCTCTCTTCACTGTGAACTCACTAGTTCAAGGAGCTGGCTGAGGCAATCTGAAGAACCCCAGAAGGTTGGATTTAGCATCAGGCCCATGGTTTTGCACTCCTGTCCTGGAGGGTGAAAATAGCTTTGAGCTGTACTGCTTTTATTTGGTGGTGGGTTTCTTTCCCACAAACATTGCTCCTTGTCAGTAAACATTTCTGTTTGGGATGCTGCATTTTGGTTTTGTGGCTTACCTTGCAGAGGGAAGAGCATTGACTCATGTGTCTGAGGTATTTATTAGAGATTACCTGGGCATCTGAGGACTCCTCCATTGTAAAGCACCTGAAATGTGGACGCCTGTTGCAAACAGCCGTATTGTCATGGACTGGTACAACAAATTGGATTATTTGATTTTCTGGAATTAATCTGGGAAGCAAATGATAGTGAGACATCAGGGACAGAAACAATTACCAATAATAAAAGCCGACAACTGGAGTATTAAAATGAAGTGCCTTGGCAATAGAGCAGCAAGCCTTTTCAAATGCTGTGGCATTGTGTTACTGAGTGCTGGGCACAAGCACTTACATGTAGTGTTGCCTGTTAGCTTGTTCGAAGTTCTAGTAGCACCATGTTTATGCTAAGATGGACATCCTCTGAATGCAACAGAGCAAGAGGCTCAGTCTTTGACACCTGCAAGTAGAGTGATGACCCGACACCAGTCACTAACAGTGCTTGATACCACCTCTAGTCGGCATGTCATGAGCCCGATTCTCCCTTTCTTGCCCTCAGGATCCAAAACACCAACGCAGATCTATATCAGCGCTTCACAGCTAACAAGACTGTGTAACTCTAAAAGCCCTCCAGGAAGCTGAAAGATTGGCTTCTACTCACATTGAAGAGTGTAGAAGTTCAACATGTAAAGTGTTGAACCCAAACTGGAACCTTCTGCTCAAATCCTTCCCTTGCAGAAACACTGTGGGCTTCACTCTCAGGTGAAGACGTGCTGGTGAAGACCTACACATGCCCTCTGAGTGGGTAACCCATCACCCCTGATGCCTCATCGCAGGGCAAGACAAGGTCCTCTTCCTGGACCCCTCCCACCTCTTCCAAAACCCGTCAGTTCTCATGGGTGGCCTGGGAAGCTGCAGGCAGCATCCTTGGTGTAGCTTCAAAGGCCTCTGCTGTCCACTGAATCCCCCACCCCCATCACTGAGTCTTCAATGTCTTCCTCACAATCTGACGGATGTTGACTCTGGACTGTGAGTGCCTGGCCCAGTCACTAATCCAACTCCAGCCAATCTGTTGACCAGCAGTCTGATGCAGCATACGACCACTTCTTCTGTTCCTCTTACTGCTTGGGCAGTGTGACCTCATCCCTTTCTCCTTTCCCATTCTGCCAGCCATTATGAAGAATCTTTTGACAGGCTTCGTAAATGTGAATTGATCTCCATCAGTAGCCAGTAACAAGGCCCTGCTGGTCGGAATGGGACAGGCTCATCGATAGTGCAGGGTGGGGGGTGGGGTTCAGTGGTCCAAAAGCATAAAAAGCAACTCTGGATAAGTGGTCCTTTCTAAAACAGGAAAGGTCAACAGAGGTTGCAGAAGAAATCTCAGCACAAACATTTCCACTTGTTTGCACTTCTTTAAACAGCTAACTTTCCATGGCACACACAGCAGGCCCTGCTTGTGCAGCTAATCAGGCACACTGGCAGCACCAGATGGTTCCATTCCTGGCTGAAGTATCCCCCCCTTTCTAGATATGATATCCCGTTTTAAATACCAGGAAGGAAGGAAGGGATGAAGGAAATCTCCAGACCAAAAACTATTTAATTTGGGGGACAGATTGTGTGAGCACAGTCAGAGAATAAATGGTTGTTGGAGTGCCCGAACAATTTCATCCATCTCGCATGCAATGGCACCAGTAATCTTTCCCAAAGCAGATGAAAACGATAAAAGCAGGAGACATTCTTCACCAAATCTGTCACAGTCTCCTTTCTGAGAATAAAATGTAATGAGATTTCTTTTTAACCCATGCCAAACTCTAGCAATCACAAATTGCAGAAGAATGGAACATTAACACAGAGAGTTGAAAGTTCATTACCATAAATCTTCTAATTTAGCCTGAGGGATGTCAGTTTAAGGTAGAACTCTGCTTCACCAAGAGATCACAATGAAAAAAATTGCATTCCAGTAGGATGTAACTGCAGTGGGCATCTATCCATCCATCTGTCCATCCATCCGTCTGCTGCTTGTCTGCCTGTCTATCTGCCTTCCTTCTTATGATGGAGGATGTGTAGCTGGATGGGAACCAGGAAAGGGAGGCAGTGACTTGCCACTAAAAGACAAAGCTTGTGAATATTGGCTTCTCACATCAAGCTTTAGTTTAGGATCCAAACTTTCCAAGATGGTCTCAGCTTCCAAAACTGGACCCATTTTATTCTTTTCTTTTATTCATTTTTCCTTCTTTGTTCCTTTTCTTTAATATTCAGAGATTTTTAAATCCTAAAGAAACTTTGTGCTTGCCAAATTTTTACAAACCTCACTTGGGCTCATTCCTCTTTTCATTTGTGAAATGTTTTTAAGTTAGTTAGTTAGTTAGAAAAAAGAAAAAGCTAATTTCAAATAGGAAAAGTGTGCATTTTTCAAAAGTTTGCACTCCTCTTAATAGTCAAATACAAAAATGTGCATTACTATTTTTAATATGCATTTCAGGCAGCACATTTTCACCCAAATGCTCATTTCTTAAATAGGATCACAAACTCCCAAGTATAAAAACATGTACTCCCATGCACAACTGGAGCTGCAAATGGAACACATTTCTGGATGATTTCTGAACTGAAAAAAATCACATATATTCCTAAACCCGAGCAATCTTAGTATGTTTAACAAAACGCAGCAGTCAACAACAACCCTGCAAATTTTGTTGCCTGCCTAGCTGAACCCACCCAAACAGGGGCTTGGTAAGTCTCAGTTTTTTGCTGCATGCCTGGATTTGGAAAACAACAAACAGGAAGAATGCATGTTGTCCATTACCAGGCTGTGTTTTCATGGGTGCCAGGTAGGTTTTGAGCAGCTTATCATGTGACATACCGGGTGGAGAGCTTTTCAAGGGGCAATTCAGGGAGTTTGCTTTGGCCCTTCCAGCTCTTTGCAAACCATAATTGTGATTATCCTCCCTGAGTATCTTTCCATTGCTTGAACTAGTTTGTTGGACAAATTTGTATATGGAAGATGCTGCCTTGGTGGGATCGAACCCCCATAACCACAGGGTCATGCCAGCCTATATAGGCTTCTATATGGCATGACGGCACTCCCTGGCCAGAATAAAAAGGTGCACATTTTATAAAATGGCTTCTTTCCCTCCCTCCCTCCCTCTTGCATCGCGCCACATCCCCTCTCCCTTTTCATTTCATCCACATTACAGCTGTAAGTAAATAAATGACAGGCGGCAGCCTATCACCAGCTGACAGATCGCCCTGCATCAGCTCTCCAAAAACGGGGGAACTTGTCATCTGTCTGGTTCTCCTCACATTCTCTGTCAGCTTCGCTGCATTTGGGCTGCGTGTCACAGCCGTCTGAGCAAGCTGAATGTAACAGTGTAAACATCAGCTCGGGAGCCAAATCAATCTCACGTAAGGCTGCAGCCACGCAGGAACACAGATGCCAAGAGAGCGCTTTCTGACCCCTTAGGCATGCTAATACCTAATACCTTCTATTCTCCATGCTCATGCTCCCCTGTTTTGCTGGGATTTATTGATCAGTGGCAACACAGAGGAAGAGAAGAATTAAGCAGCTGCTGAAGCCTTGGACGGCCACATCAGCAGCAAAGCTTATTGCTGGCCATGTCCAGGTGTTGCTGTACTGAGCTTCGGCATTCCGGAGCTGATAGCAACTTGTGTGTCGCAGTCAATTAGCTGAGTGAGGAACCCACAATCAGCAGGAAAAAAATACTGTTTAAAATCCATTATTGTATTTTTAGGTCTTTATACTGCTACTGGCTTTTGATCTGGTTTAGACTGTAGTTTGAAAGCTTTCACAGTGCAATTGCTTTTACAGTGCAATATATGATCTCTAGGCAATGTCAGAAGTGGGGCTCTTTACTCAGGGTACCCCATCCCAGATGCATGCCTGGCACAGAAAGAACCACACCAGCTGTTTCTCTGAGGTCCAAAAGGGGATTCAGGGGGTGTTCCAGGGACTGGAAAGGGGCTGGTGCTACCAAGACACCAGCTGAGCCTCTTTCCTTCCTGTTCTGATGTGCCACAGTTAGACAGTCAAAACTGACCACCTTGTTGCTTTGCTGGGCAGGAGGAGTGTGGGTTTGCCTTTGACTCTTTCACTTTAACTTTTCTTACCCTGCATCTGATGCCCAACATCCCCTGAATGGAGGTTTATATTATGTTTAATCAGGTTGCTAAATGTTGTGAACTGCCCAGAGAGCTTTGGCTATGGGAGGTATAGAAATGCAATATAATATTTTATTTTTTAAAATATTTTATGTTGTGAACTGCACAAAGAGCATTGACTACCAGGTGGCATTTATTTGTTTCCTTGTTACACCTTCCAAGGCAAGACTTGCTGGGTGAGTAAGAAAAGTTAAGAAACACACACACACAAAACAAAAATTAACTTGAAACCACAAAGCCACAATAGTCATTGCAATTAGTACAGAAATGTACTAAACAAGTAAACATGTTTTGCCAGTGACATGGAGCACCTCCAACTAGCAATTGGCACACATTCCATGTGGGTAGAAGGGCTCAGCAAAACCAAGATCATTCCTGTGGCTCAGGGTTTCACGGAACCTGCATGCAACCTCCCATCAGAGCTCTCTGGAGCAACCTTCTCCTGGTCTACATACAGATGGCAGAAGGAGGGTGGGGAGTGAAACCTGGGGTGCCAGAACTATGGGGAGCATTTCAGGCAACATAGAGGGTAGCATAGTTTGAAATGTGCCAGTTCCTAATAAATCCTACCAATGTTCTGTACTTAGTAACATGATGAGACAAGAAAGGCTGCATTTCCTCCAAATGTGCTATTTTCTTTCTTTCTTTTTTTCTTTCTAAAAGCTTCAGGTGCAATCACTCCATTCAGGAAAACAGCATGGCTAATTTAAATAGTATGAGGGAAAAAACTGTGACAATTTTAGGGTACAATCCTATGCATGTCTGGGCAGAAAAGAACCCTGCAATTCCCAATTGGGTCATGCTGGGAGTTACAAGACTTTCAGGAAAAGTTGGAACCCAGAAGCTAAGATTGCTCATGGGTGCAGGGGAAAATAGGGCTTGAAGGAACTTCTTGCCTTGCAATCCTTAATGTAACTTTTCTATAAGAATCAGACACTGGGTTCCAGAACTACCTCATTTCTGCTTTTCCTACTAGCTCAAGTCACTTCCAAGAAGACCCGGGACCCTACTTTGCATGTCTTCCCAGCTCAAACACTTGAAATGTGACAGTCATCAGGTGCCCTGGTTCAGAATCCCTTCCTTTGCCATTGCCTACTGCAACTAAGTCCAAGATGCTACAAGCAGAACAGCCGTCTTCCTCCTCCCTCTTTGCCCCATGGCTTCCCTTTCTCTCCTTTTCCTTTGCTGTTTCCTCAGTTTCAAATTGGCACTGTAATCTCAGTGGCGCGGGCTTCCCTGTTTCACCAACCTAGTAGGCCTCTTTGAGCATTTCAATAAACACACAGATATGATCCAGTAGGCATTGTTCACTCGGACTTTCTAAAGGCTTCTGATAGACTCAGTGTCCTCTTATGGATCAGTAACTTGTTGAAGAACAAAAAGCAGAAAGTGGGAATAAAGAGTCATTTCCCTCAAAAGAGGGTTTATACAGGGTTCTGTTTTAGGACCAATGCTTTCCAACCTACTCATAAATGATCTGGAATTAGGTATGAGCAGTGAAGTGGCCTAGGCTGCTGATCATCTCAAAGTACTTAGTGAGGTTAAAGTCAAAAGAGATGGCGAGGCACTCCAAAGGAAGCTCTCCAAAGCATCAAAATGGTATCAACAGTTCCATGTAAGCAAATGTAAAGTGATGAAAGTCGGGCCAATTTTTTCCCCCCAACTTCAAGTTTAGGCTGATGAGCTCTGAGCTAGCAGTGACTAGGACTCTTCAGTTCATTGGACTTCTCATGATCAGCCCTGGCTTAGGACAATCCTCTGCAGCACATGAAGCGCAAAGTCACATGTGTAGAAGAAGGACGTCACTTGCATAACATTCATGCACGCTTGCTTCCCGGGGGGCCTGTGTGAACACCCAGAGTGGGTGGCCAGTTTGCCGCCGTGTGAACAGAGTTCAGGACCAGATGGACCATTGGTCTGATCCAGCAGGGCTCTTATGCTTTTATGCTCCAAAGAGCAGGCATCCTGTCCGTCAGAAAAAGACTGGCCACCCTCATTAAGCACTGACATGGTAGAATAAACAGGAATTCAAACACAGACTTTTAAGAGCAATAGCATTCAAAGCCCTGGGTTTGGCTGGGTGAATCTGTCCACTTTGATTTCTCCCACATGGAAACTTTTTAACTCTCAAGGTTATTTTGACCCAAGTATAGAAAACTAGATAGATCTGTGTGAATTCTTAACAAAACTGAAACAAAATTTCACCTATGCCCAAACACAGAACTATTTCATCAAGCACAAAACATCATGTCTACCTGCAACCAAGGGATGGATCCAGAGCAGCTTTTCCTTGAATGGAAGCTCTCTTTCTATCTGAAGAAGTGAGTCTGGGCCAACAGCAAGGGATTCACACCTCCTGAGCTGAATGTAGTAAAACAAGGCCATTCAGAACAATATAATCAAGAAAGATACAGGAACAGCATTATCACAATATTAAGATGCAACATGAAATAAATTCAGAAGATACTCTGTGGAACCTTCCACTCTCACAGTTAGGGTGGCCATATGTCCTACTTCAGAGAGAACACTCCTCTTCTGTCCGTTCAAAGATAATGAACCCCAAGAAGAAACTGAGGTCTCTTCTGCAAGACCAGGGGTCCTGCAGTTGCCCACCAACTGTGAGTCTCCAGACAGCAAGCGGAGCTCACACAGATCTCCTGGTCACAATTTTCCTCACTGTCGTGTAAAGTATTAAAATTCTATTCAAATTACAGACATTGGATCTAAAGATGCACTGATGCATATTTATGTTCTGCAAATTTTATGCAAATCTCAGACCTCTTTTGTGGTGATGCATTTCCTCTTTTTCGGTGATGCACAACCGGTCACCCAGCACCACGCAAGGTTGGAGCACCTCTTGTCACTACATCATGCTGTTCCTTCCACTGATGGAGGCACATCCATAAGCATCTCAAGATTAGTTCTGGGCTGATTGAGCTATTGTTTCTATTTAAAAAACCTATAGCTAAGCATGTACATCCCCTATGCAGATAAAGTGTGTGTACAGTCTGTTCTGCAGGCAGTGGCTTTCTATATCTCACATTTAAGCAGTCTGGGACCAGTGCTTTTTTGCAGCTACAGGATCTGGGCAGACAGAAAGCTTGTGTTTGGGAGACACAGACTGCCAGGCATGGCCCTTCTACCCTTGCAGAAAAGTATGTGCCCCACTTGTTGCCAGAGGTGAAAGGCAAAATGCCCTCCTCCCCATCCCATGTATTGGAATGGAAAAGACCAGCATCAGAATCTTGCTTTGGCCCTCATGATAGACAAGCAACATCTTCTCCACTTGAGGTCAACAGGTTTGCTTAGGGGATACACAGCAAGGGCACTCACAGGACAGTCCTGCACTCACTCCGCCTCACAGCAGGGCTGACCCAAACCCAAACAGGGTGCCTCACTTTCTGCCTTTGCCTGAGGCCAAGCACCCCCATTAAGATCTTTTCAGTCCAAGGAGGGGATTCAGGCTTACTGTTAGCAGCATCTCTGGGGGGAGGGCCACCCTCTCCTAGTCTCTCCCTGACCCCTTCATGTAGATTCCTAGACCCCCAAGCCCCCCCACCCCCAGCATAAAAGAAGAGGAGAAAAGGAGCACAGACCATACTTTTGAGTCTTCCCTCATATTAAAAATCAAGCAATTATTTGGTACTTCATTTATTTAAAATATTTTGGCTGCCTTTCAGGGCAGAAGCTGATACTTATTAGAGGTGTTTATTTTCAGCAATATGTGAGGTGCTGGACTCTATAAATGCACGCCTTTGTGTTGCTTCACGCCTAGGCCAGCCTCCCAGTACACAAGCTCAGAGTGCCCAGCCTTGCCTCGCCTGTCCTTGTCTGATCCTCAGGTTCACTGAGCAACAGCAGCTCAGCCAAAGCCCCCCAATGAGCTGCATGGCTGAATCCAGGGCTGCCACCTTATTCTGCATCATGTGCAATTGGCTCAGCTTAGACACATGCCCACAAGACAAGGGGGGGAGCAGTGAACACAGTGGCAGCAGTGCCCATTACAGGAGTGCTAAACTTCTTCTGAGACCGTGTAGAAGCCCACAGAGACTGGGTTTCACTGATGGGTGGACCCAAGGGAAAAGGGGCAGGGGAAAAATAGCACCATATTTCAGCTTAAAGCTCTCATAACCAGTAAATAAGTTTTCCAAGCTTTCAGAATTGGGCAGGGGGAGATTGGTAGGTGGAGGGAAAGGGTAGAGTTGGGAAAGGAGAGATCCTGTTAGGCCAGTTAGGGGCCCATGGTTCCAGTTTGGCTTCTGGGCTGGAGATTCTGCACCTGTGATGCACTGGATGATACTGGAGCTTGGCTACCATCACTTGGTCTGTTCCTCTGAGCATCACTGGACACGTTGAGCACAGGTGAGGAAAATCCAGGCTGGATGTGCATGTGTACATGAGAGAGGAAATAAGGGTCATTTCATTTATAAACTGATGGTGATGAAAAAACCCCAAAAACTAACAGGTGGAACCAGAGTTAGAACTCCCCTGGCTGAACTCCCCAAAGAGGATTTCTTGTGAACATGTTAAGATTTAAGATTACAGCCTTAGAGCTACACAGAAAATCATGAAGGAAATCAAATCACCCCAAGAATCATCTTTAACCTCTTTAGTTCAGCAACTGAATGGGCTTGAAGGTCTGTGGAAGTTAATAGCAATGCCCATGACAATGCAAATGATAAAGTGTCACTTTTACCCAAGCTGAAGTGGCATTTATGGGAATATTTTCCAGTGTTGTTCCAGGAGCATAACATTCAGTGCCACTAAATAAATAATGTCAGGAAAAAATGTCGGGAATAATGCCAAAACAATAATGACTTTGTAGCAGTCATAGAAAGCGCTTTGAAGGATAACAAAAACTTTTTGGCCAAACAAAAGCAGGCTGTTTGGTTTGCTCTGCATGGTATGTTTAAGCATTGGGCTGTTTGAACAGCCTGTGGGAAAGCAAGCGGCTTCTCTGGGGCTGCCACAAGGAAAAACAACTGACTAAACTGCAAGGCCCTGCTGGCTGAGGGATGCTAGGAGCTGTAGTCCAACACATTGGAGGGCACTAAGTTGACAGAAAGCTGAGCTATCATTTAAGCAAATCTGTGAGCTGGGCTTGTAGTCATTGTTGTTGTTGTTTTTAGAAGAACACATGTTCGATCTTTTAAAAAAATGGTGCAAGGTTCCTTACGTTATATACTTTGTTCCCAATGGGATGATCAACCAATGAGGCGCATAGCAGTGAAGTGCTCTGAAGCATTAGTGAAGTCCTACTGACCTGGTAGGACTTCCATCAGCAAAGACTGTACAACCATGAGGATTGGAGGGCAAAACATCTGGTGGGCCACATGTTTCCCCTTCCATCCAAGAACATGTCCCAGAATGGGCTGCAGTCTGCGAGGAGTCCATTGCAAATGCTTTGAATTTTCTTAGCAGAGATATAAAGTGGAAGCTGACTTATCAGTTGGTCCACCTAGCTCATAATGCTCAAAAAGCCTTTCCCAACCTAGTGGCCTCTGCATATTTTGTACTACAACTCCCAGCAATCCCAGATAGCAAGCCAAAAGCAAGGGATGATGGGAATTATGGTACAAAATATTTGGACAGTGCCAGATTGGGGAAGGATGCTCTTTTTTTATCAAGTCATATTTACAATTAAAGCCTATACAACCCTAACAATCAGCAAGCGTACTAATCCAATTTTTCCAACATATAATATTCTCAGAAAGTTAGACCAATATCGTAAAAGCCCTGAATTCATTAATGTCCAAATCAAATTGGTGTTTCATATAAATAATAAATGGCATCCTGAGTTGTTCAAATTTATGTTCTTTCCTTTAGATCAACAAATTCTGTTAACTTCACCAGTGAGGCAATAAACTGCATTTTGTCAATCCATTCTTCTATAGTAGGAGTAACAGGTAGTCTCCATTTGGCAACAGTAACTAATTTAGCAGCAGTAGAAAGATTTCCCACCAATTCCACATGCTCACTTTCAACAACATCTGTAACATACACAAGTAGAACACACAGGGGATTCCTAGGAGTGGGATAACCAATCATACAATTCATATGAGCCAGAAAGGTTTAATCTTTTTACAAGATTGCCATAAATGGAAAAAGGCTGTTCTAAACTGATGGGTAGCAGTTTCCAGGTTTCTTCCCAGGCCCACCTGGAGATGCCAAGGATCATGCAGAGTATCTAATCTGTCACCTGGTTATTCTCTTTCCCCTGTCTTTGAAGGGGAAAGAGAATTTTGCTATTCGGGGCCATGTGGTTGACTTTCGGGAGTTTCTCACACCAGAAAGAACTGTATTACATTATAGGAAAAAAGGGTTCTAGCTTAGACTTTTCATGACAAGCTGACTTTCAGACCAGCATTCAAGCTTATAATTTGTCATCTCCATTCAGAAGTGGTTGAGTTTCACCATGCTGTATTATTAGTTCTATTTTTGTGGTAATAGTGAACAGTATGTTTTTATGAACCTTGAACAATATGTTTTCTGGGTGGTATACAGGTTAAAAAATAAAGCCAAGAAATAGGAAATGCAATAGTATCATAAATCCAAAAACAAAGCAAAGCAAAACACCGGAAGACAACAAAGAAGAGAGTAAAGAGGACTAAAACATGCTTCTGTGAAAGCATTCATAGATGTTTTTGGAAGTGAAATCCTGGGGAAATAAAAAGGTCTTCACCTATACCAAAAAAAGGCCGCAACATAGAGCTGAGGAGGGCATCTCACATGGGATGGGGAATGCCTTCCCATCACTGAAAAGGCTCCCTCTTTAGCAGCCACTTAGCTCACCCCTCTGGTAGAAGCTCCTGGAGAACAGCCTGTGAAGATCATCCTAGCACCTGACAGGTACATGTAGGAAGGGGTGACTTTTGAACTTTCTCTGTGGAAAGATTAGAGCAACCTTCAAGTTTTTTCAAGGTGTGCTTCTCTCTGGTATGCTTCTATGCATTCCAATATGCAACCAAAAGCAGTGTGGTGGTAAAGAGTGGAACTGGGAGGTTACAGAACCCTTCTAGAGCAAATACCAGCAGCATCCAGGAAACAGCTGATTTCCCTTGCTCTAAAGAAAGGCTAGAGAACATGGGAGAGGCCCTGGAGACAGGACCTCCATAATGAAGTGGTGAAAAGACTCTGCTAACCTTCATAAGCACACAGTAAATATCTCATGCCAATCAGCTCTTAAAAGTCAACACCTGTATTTTGAAGTGCACCATCTACTTCTTCTGTTGTAATGGTTTAGTTCCCATGTTTCTGGGTAAAGCATGGTAAACAGGTAATCAGCACCTGCCCCATCTCCCTTGTCCATGAAGTAAGGACCCCAACCTATGCTAGTAGGAGTTGCAAAATCTAAAGTCCTTAAACCCTCACACAGGGTGAAAATGTGTTTGCCTATGTATGCACACTATCCATGCAGCATTTGTTCAGACTGCTCTCTAAGTAGTTCTCCATTTTAATCACAATATGCTAAGAAATCTTACATTGAAATTTTATGGCTCATATCTAAACAATTCACAAAAGCCAGCTTTCCTCCTTTTCAAAACAGATGGAGAAGTGGAGTGGAAAAATCTAGAAACCAAAAAGGATAACTTCATTCATAACAGGTGTCCCTCTCTTTTCTTATTGTCTATACAAATAAAAGCATACAGGATGTTCCAGGATGAACCCCTAGAGAAGGAGTAAAGGAAACCCAGAGGGGCCACCATTTCAGCACTAGTTCCCTACCACTTACAGCATTTTGAAGGCAAGACTCTTCTTTGTGTCTCACACACACTCAACAAGATTGGATATACAAGTTATCCACGCTTTTCCACATGGACTCCAATGTTTGTCACTAAGCATCATGCCATGCAAGGCTCACTGGCTGCCTGGTTAGGTGCCCCATCACCAATACACTCTCCAGGTTGTTTTTCCATTGTAAGCTGAATGCCTGCTTTTCTTATAAGCTGAGCCAGGAGGTCACCTGACCAATGTCTAACTTCCTGTCAGGTGTGTTTGCTCACCTGGCTAATCCTCATAAGCAAGGTCATCAGTTATAGCTAGAGCTCCAGGTAAACATGCCTATTTGTCACAGGGCCACCTATTTTGTTCAGACAGCTTATGGACACATATTAATAAAGGTGAATAGAATTAGTGGCAGGGATTATATGCTTTCCAATAAAATAGTAAACATTTTATTTTAGTGGAGATAGATTTGGCCACAATTCCAGCCTGTCTTACTCATGAGAAAGTCGATGGAAAAGTGAGGCGGACCTGGCAGCATGTTTATTTAAGCTCATTTTGCCCTGTCTTGCAAACAGATTGCCACGGTAGTAGGGGCGACTAAATATTTGTTGTACAGTGAGATGCAAGGGGATATAAAGACACACGATATGGATACACAAACTAAACTGCATGGCAATCTTTACACCAGAAATCTGCTATGTGCTGTTCACAGAAAATGCCTACAAGCGATCACTTACAGAGAAATGGCAATCTTAACCCGTTTTAACCAGATTGGCTTCTATTAGCACTCTGAACTGAAAAAAAACCTGATTATTACATTTATAAGAGGGAAATGGATCTCCTTTCCCACAGGGTTTTGTTAAAACATATGGCTTCAGGTGTTAAACTATGAAATAATATGCACCCATAGACAGGAGTTCAGTATGCTCACATGAGGACTAAGCATGGGGATGGAATCTAGGCACTGAAGCAAGTTACATCCTCATCTTTGCCCACCCCATCCACAGTCTTCCCATGTCAAACTGGATAGTCTTGGGGAAAGGCTGGTCTACCTGCATTTGCTGGAGAATATTTGCTGCAGTGGCAAAAGGAGGAGGGGATGGCAGAGGTTGAGGTGGCTACATGGAGTCACTGGGGCAGTGGGTGTGAGCTTGGGCAGACTGCTAGGGATGGTGGAGGACAGGAGAGCCTGGAGGAATGTTGTCCACGGGGTTGTGATGGGTCGGGCACAACTTTGCAAGTAAACAACAAATTTGCTCTAGTATTTTCTGACCTGAGCCTCAGATTATGGGGCACTGCATCATCCCAAGACTCACTGGAAAATGCTTGGGGTGATAAAATAACTCCAAAGCACTTTTTTTACTAGTGATGACTTAAATAAACAAGTAAGCAAATGAACATTTGCATTTATCAGCAGTTTGAAGGTTAGGCAGAGGTCTAGGTTTAGTCTCTGGACTAAACAGTCAACCTATAATGTTACTTTTCTGACTGCAATAACTTGGGTACATTTACCCAATTTGATATATTTCTACCTCTGTTTGAACATTGACATTACAAAGGGACCTTACCTTTATTTATTTTCTGGATTCTTCATACATGCGCATGTGGCAGCAGCGGGATCATCTCAAACTTATATTTTCATCTTTAGGTATCATCTCAAACTTATATTTTCAGGCTATGATTCTAATCATATTTATCCCTAAGTAAGGTACACTGAACAGCAGTGAACAAAGAATATCATTGTGTCAATGTTACCCTGATTGCAGTTTTCTTTACAGGGTTTATGCAGAAGTAGACAGAGAGTTCTCTGAAAACTAAAATGCAGCAGCAGCAGCATCCTTGTTTCACATTAAAGCTTTTAGATGCTTCAGGAAAAACCTGGAAAAGCTGATTATTTCATCACATCTTCCTCATTGTTGGGCCCATTTGGTCCATATGCATCATGCTCACAATAACATGAAATTCACATAGGACTCAGGAGCATAGTCAGTCAGAATATCCAAAGAATTGTATTTCAGAAAATGGCACATGCTGAAACAATTCCCTGTCCCCTTTCAGAGGACACAGTAGGTCTACACAAGAGTGCCAAAAGAATTCTCCCCCAGCACATTTTATCCTGAAGTTTTACATTTTTATGTTGATCGAGCATACTGGAAATAACTTTCTTCTACAGGTTCATGCTTTTCTTGATAAATAATCATATTCCACTCTACATGAGGTTGTAGAATCAAACAGTTTGATTTAATATGCTCCTGGTAATTTATAGGAACTGAATATAGTCTCCTAAAGAGTGACTGAATGATAAACTGACAAGCAGCTGGATGCATTGTATTGTAAAAATAAGACAAAGAGATATAACAAATATAACAAACAAGGCAGGTATAGGAGGTCATTTATTTATTTTTGCATTTATATACGGCTTCCAACTCCTATTGCATCTGTTTTTGAGAGTTATCTGCATGCCTTCTTCCATGGAAAGGTCATCCTCTAAGTAGTTTGTATCAGCCTCAGACAAACGCAAAAGCCAACACCTAAAATAAAGCAACATGCCCTGATAATTAACCATTACAAACCCTAATGAAATTAAAAAGAAATAGAAAGATCTAAAACTCCCACACAAAAATAGATGGAGATTAAACCATTAGGGGCTAGCAAAAGAGAAATGCAAACCAAAAGTATAAATAGGATGATAAAGAACACGTCTCATATCTAAAGGTAAATATTAGCCCCACCACAAAACCTGAACAAGATGCCACCCTGATGGTCTCCAGGACACTCAGTCAGGCCACTGCCCTTCCAGGCCTGGTAGAAGGAACTCTAGCAGAGAAGCATGAACCAGGTTTTACAGAACTCACAGCTAGTCTGGATCACCTGACTATCACCCACTTTTAAATACTGTGCATCTAATATCAGAAGAGCTGTCAACAGAAGCACTGGTACTGAATGGTGGACATTCTTAAACCCTTGATCCTGCATAGTGTGACAGCAAATCCCCCCTTGAAGCTGCTATTTGCTCCCCAGTGGGAAAAAAAAACCCCATTAAGGTTCCCTCCCACCCTCTTTGTAACAGCTGCAGCAGCTCCAGAATTAAATTAAGAAAACAACATGGGAGAAAAGGGTTAAACATCTCCCCTCCAGCACAAATACTCTGGTAAAAATCTGCCTGCCCGCTGCAACTGCATTAAAGTAAAAACAGAGCAGTTCATTTCCTGTATCATGTTTGTTTCAGCCCTAACAGAATTGTTATTTTATAAATGATAGTCATTTATAGTACGTTCAGTATTATGAACTGCTTGTCTAGAGGTTTGAGATATGGTCTGTTTCAAAAACGATGGTTTCACTTAAATGCATTCTGAATCTCTCTAGCATCTGCATGCAAGTGTAAATCCAGATACAGCAAATCTCTAGATTTTAGCCATGCAAACATCTCTCAGTTTTTCTTTCTCTCACATATTGTCGGTTTCTATAAAAATACACAAAAGCAAAAACAAACAAACAAAAAAACAAAACAAAACAAAACCCTCACATTCTCTCATTCTATCTATAAAGAAATCTGCAAATTTCACTAAATTCTTATAAACAAGAGAGCAAAACAAACTCTGCCATCTGTACTAGCCAATGTAAATGGGTACAGTTATTTCTGCATGGAGAAGTTCCTTTTTACTGTCTGCCACGAACCACTTAAAGATGTGCTTGTTACAAAAAGGGGTATAAATAGGAATGGGTAAACTGGGCTTAAATGAGTTTCTTTGTGAAGACAGAGGTATTAGAATGCCTTGTAGAGATTTTGTGGGATTTATTTGTACAGAAGCTCTCATTTTTTCATACACTTATTACCTGAATGTTAGAGTTTAGTAACCAGCCTGGTGTCTTCCAGATGCTTTAAGCCACAATCCCTATCATCCTTGACTATTGGCCATACAGGCTGGACCAATGGGATATGTAATGCACATATATGCAAGGACCTTAGAGATCCTGGTGCTGATGTCTCTGAGGAGGCTCCAGAACCAGTCCTTTCAAACTGGATCTGTGGCCTTGTGTCTTTTATCTTATTTTTGTGACCTCCACAAGAAATGGAAGTTCCTTTCACAGGCAGACCCTGAGGAGCAGCCCCCAGCCTGTCCTCACGCCTCCAAGATGCATTCCCTAGGAGATGCTAGAGTCAATAAGGAAAAAGCTCTTGGCCCTTTACAGCCTGATCCATCACCAGAGGAGGTTGAGCTTCCAGAAGACCTCAAGAGGAATCACTGTGCTTGCTCTTGGTCAGCTGAGAGGTAACTTGTTAGAATTCTAGCCTGCAAGTCTGCTCTCTCTGGACTGTGGCAGGACTGTGGTGCTGGCCGTGGTACTAAATCTGCTCCTGTTGCTTGCCCCATGTCAAACCTCTTCCCCTGAGCTGGCAGCCAGGGCAGATGACAGAATCCCAGCTGGAGAAGGCCCCAGGCGTCGTCTCCTCCCAGAATGCTCTGGGTATTCTGGAGGGGAAAGCATTCCCCTCTTTCTGTGAGGTCCGTATCTGAGGCAGTGGCAGGAGAAGGGGGCTTGGCTGCTGAATGACGCACTCTTGCAGCAAAGAAGATGATGGCGGCAAAAAGAAACAGGAGGGAAGGCTGCAACTGTTAGGACCCATCTAAAATTGCCCACACTAAAATTGCTTTCCTGGGGACCAAGTTCTTGAAAATACGCCCCATGGTTCTTGCACAAAGGATCTATGACCTATGAATCTATGCAGGAGTTTCCCTCAGAGTAGAAAGTCTGAAAAATCTGTTTTAGGT
Source organism: Varanus komodoensis (assembly GCF_004798865.1). Taxonomy (NCBI): domain Eukaryota; kingdom Metazoa; phylum Chordata; class Lepidosauria; order Squamata; family Varanidae; genus Varanus; species Varanus komodoensis. The sequence goes on along the minus strand of NW_025335505.1, from coordinate 23,555,884 downwards.
GAGCAACATATTCAATATAGGAAAAGGATATATGCAAGTTGTCTACTCCTGACCTAAGCTCATGCCTTAAAGGTTGCATGCAGCCTCTAAAGCCATACAAATCTGACAGGAGCAAACTTCCATAAGATCAGCTTGATCTTAATATGAACTTAAGAACAGTCCAGCTTGTGGTGGCTTTCCTTAAAAGACTATGGGCAACTTTAGAGGATCAGCAGTGGCACAATACAATGGTATGTTGGGGAACCCGGTGTCTGCACATGACCTCAACACCCACAGGTAAACATGCTTAGGAATGGACTGTAATTGACTTTAAATATATTTTTGTCAATTTTAAAATGTCTACCTTGCCATGACAGCTACTCAGAGATACCTGCAGAATATTAAAATTACCAGCAACACCACCAAAACACTGTGATCCTATGCATGTTTAAGCAGAGGTAGGTTCTATGGAGTTCAGTGAAGATTACTGCCAGTGAAGTAGGTGTACCTTTGCATTTTAGAGTTTTTTACAGTTCATCAAAGGTCCTCAACTAAACATTCAATATATGTATGAATAATATATACATACACGTATTTGTACTATGCACACAATTCCTTTTCTCCTAACAAGGAGTGGAAAGATGAAGGAAGATGAGATATTGTGTGTACAGACGAATGTCCATCATCTAATATATATTTTAAGTTACTTAGACAAGTAACTTCCACCTCATATATTGCATTTGCAGGTTTCAGACTGTGTCAATCAACCCTCTGAGTACATATCAAAACAGAGCTTCATGTAGCTATATCTAGGGGGTAGGGTTGGCATGGTTCTTGTAGTTTTCCACTGTCTAAACTGATTGCGCTTAATTTTTCTGTTACTCCTCACTGAGGTGTGGTTAATCCCCAAACTTTTTCTCTTCTATTTCTTAATTACTTGCATAGTCTATTAAGATATTAAATTGTTTGTAATCTTCCCTAAAGCAAAATCCTTTGAGTGTAGAAGGCTGTAGGATTCAAAGCAACTTCTTTTCCCCTTTTCTTTCCAGTTTGTACCTGCTTTCTGAAGAATATTGAGTTAACCAAAAGCATTCCTCCATCCCTAAAAGAGAGAGGGAGAGTGTGTGTGTGAGAGAGCTGCCCTTTATGAATTTAAATTTATAATTCTCATCTCATCCAAGGGAATTGCCTTTGAAAGGAGGGAGGCATTCTGGTGGAATACATCTTAAAGCCTGGATAATTTTCAGGAAAACTACTTATGCAAATGAGTAGCATTAAGCAACACACCTCAGTATCCAGAGCAGAATTGCAAGAGTTTAATTAAATAACCTTATCCTTTAATTATTGGTTTTCTTTAAAAGTTTGCTGCGTTATTTTGCCTTTTACAGAAGAATGGGTGAGATCAGAAGGTGGAAGCCACAGGAAGAAGACAGGCCATTTGTTGAAATGTTAAAATATCTCCTTTTGCCAGAGAGCTATTTGTGAAGAAATGCCTGAAGATGGAAAAGGAATCCTATGCCATTGCCCTTAAGAAAACAGCTTACCTGTCCTTTTCCTGACTTAAACAAGCCTTTCTGTAGTGTATCAGTTGGAAACCAGTCTCCTTTCTCATTGTCTTTTTACTACTGGTCAAGTGATTCATCTATTTTATTTTTTTAAAGCTTTGTTTGCTTATTTATTTGTATTTTTAATTCATCCAATCACCAATGTTCTCCAGTCATATTGGAAACAGTTAAAATAGTAAAGTCCAAAGATCTGGAGGTACCAGGTTATGGAAAAAAGAGATATTTACCAGATAACAGACTCTGGACAGCAGTCGCATTATGTTGTAAACTTCTCAGTAACCTTCTGAAATATTTTATTCTGTATTTCAAAAGAATCCTTTAAAAATCCACAAAAATGATTTAAAAAGTTAAAATAGTTTACATTGCATAAGCTTTATGTATATAAGGTTAAATCAATATATGCTTAGGAATTTATATATCTAAGAATTACATGCATGTAAGGAAACACACTATGACTAGTAGAAGTAGTTATGCATAAGTGATGCATAAAAGTCATCCTGACTAATGGGAGGTACAGAAATTAAATACATAAATAAGTTTTAATGACAGTAAGCCAACTACTTCTCTGTTTATCCATGTGTAGGTGAAAGAAATACACTGCCCTTTCACAGTGTTGGTAAGTCCTCAGTCAATTGCATTATCACATCTAGCCATTTGTCCTTCTAGTGACTCAATAGTTTAGCTGTCACAAGGGCATGGAAAGTCCATTTATACTGACCTTTTACTAGGTTCCAAGAAGCAGGTAGATAACTAATAAAGCATGCTCTTCCGTAAATGTAAGAAGTGTTCCAATGCAAATGTTATTCATACTATAACCTCCTTTCAAAAGCAGGCATCTGATACATGGGTACTCCAAATATATGGGTAATGGAAGTGTTAGCTGAATCACATTTCCAATAGTTAGACGATTTAGCCAAGCTTTTCCTGAAGAGATGTTCTGTTCCAATTTACATCAAACAGAAGCTTTTGCTAGATAAGATACTGCCTAAGATCCACTGATACTTCCAAAAATAATGCCAATACAACATTTCATTGATTAGGTAAAATGGGACACTCTAAATCACGATTCTATTCTTGTTCAAGACAAACTGGATCATATTGTCCTATCACTGACTGTAAGTACTTATATAAGCATAATGCAGATTGGTACATCTGATCCATTCCAACAAGTACTTCTAAAGGTGAAGAAGACTGTGATGCAGCAAAAGTGCAGGGCTGAACCTGGATTCTAGCAAATGTTCCACCTGAATATATTTCTATTTGACTGTTGCAGACAGGTCATATTTAGCACAAAGAAAAGAAAATGACAGGAACTTATCATAAGCTGCCACTAGTTGATCCAATGTTAAACTCTTTCTGTGCATGCAGGTCAGCCATATGTATATATTTCCTTACTGAATGTTAAATCTAGGTTTCTCCATAAGGTTAATTTAGCATGAGAAACTGTGCTAACTGCTGCAACTGCAAGAGATATTTTTGTATATAGAGAACCAAGTGCAATCATTTGAAAATAGCCTCCAGACATGGATTTAAAAATTGCTCAAAGGGAAATATTTAATCTTGGAGGAAAAGACCAAAATTTAATACAAATGAGAAGAAAAGTCCAGTGATATAAACATGAAGCCCAAATCCAGTTTCTTAAATTGGAAGTTGCATTATTTGCAAATATGTTCATGATGAAATGGAACCCTATAAAATTAACAAAACAAATCATTCAATTTTTTAAAATATTGGCTAGATGAAAAAGAGGAATCCCACATAAAATGCACATCTTGGTGTATAATATTCATCACAAGTGTATTCACTTTATTCCACAGCCTCAACATCATAGATTTTCATCTATACCTTGTGTGATCTCACTAATTAGTTTATCAAAGTTTAACAATAACTGGAAATACATTTGTTGGAATAAGTATTCCCAAATGGATAATACAATATGGACAACATTAACATCACCGGTTTGCCATTACACTGTAGGGTTTTAAATCTTCAACAGCAATAATTCAGAATTAGACTACTTAATGAATTGTCTGACAATTGACCACAGGTATCAACTGCATCAGAGTGGAAACTGATTACTTAAAGTTCTGAAATGAACAGAAAAGATTGTTGACACAGAGAATAAAAATTCTGAATTTTAAACTGTTGCCAGAAATCTAGGAATACCACTATTATTCCTGATTGGCATTGGTTCGAATCATAAAGGAAACATCAAAATAGAAAGTAAGCATTCCTATCTAGTGCTTTTCCCAAATTTAAAAATAAGTAAGAAAGAAATCCATTACTTATAATTCTTGCTCTTGGTTTTAAGTACAAAATTCTAACCAATTTCAATTTTTAAAGGAAAACCAAAGTTTCTCAACATTGCAAACAAAGTTCCAATAAATTTTGTCAATGGCAGCTGTATCTGTCTATTCATATTTAACACAATCAGATCCACCACTAATCTAAGATTACCAGCCTCCTGTTGATTTTTAATTAAGCCCACCTGATCCAGTCAGATTAAAATGTTGATAACTTGTTGCAATCTATCAGCCAAAGTTGCTGTCAGTATTTTAATGTCAAAATTAATTAGCAAAATAGATTGGTAGTTGGCATAGCTAATATGATCCTTACTAGGCTTGGGAATCATAGTAATATATGCATCATTAAGTGGCAGTGAGAGGGAATCCAACTCAAATAAATAATTATAGAGGTGATAAAGCTTAAAAATGAACAAAAGCAAAATTGATTTATGTCACTTACTTTGAAACCCATTTGGGTGATCTACCTGTATTCGTATTAGTTATTACTTTCATGCTTTCCTCAGTACATAAGAGAACTAAGAGAAGAATCTAGGCACAGAAGATGTAACTTGAGCCGGAAAAAGTGTTATGTTCCGATAATTCCCTGCCTATGTTTCCCTGTGGCATAGTGGTTGGAGCACTGGGCTGGGAAACAGAACAACATTCTAATCCCCATCCATGAAGCTTACTGGGCAATTCAAGCTAGTTAACCTATCTCACTGGATTGTTGTTATAAGAATTAAAATGGAAGGGAGGAAGACCATATAAACTACCATCTGTTCCTCACAAAAGGAAAAAAAGCAGAATATAATGTAATAATTTCTGTGCTTTTGCTGTTTGAAGCAATAAGACAAAATCTTACTAGGACTTTAACCATCTTCTGCACGTCTGATGCAGTCAGCAAATTCCACGTACTGTAAGATAATATTCTTCCTACTGGAATTCCTGAAAGAGTTTTATAGATGGGGAAAATGGCAGAGATTTCAACTTCTCACTTTAAAATCCTTGTTAGATTCCTTTTGTGTGTTTATTTTATATGAAGCAAACACAATATGCTTCCTTAAAACCATTTTATTAGATTCCCATTTGAGGGCAGAAAAGTCTACTGCATCCTTATTAATTTCAAAAAACTAACTCCACAGAAGCCCATTTTTAAAACTTCTCATCCTTAAATACAGAAACATTTAAATGCCAGAGACTGGAAGGTTCCAAGAAATCTATAAATGGCAGCTCCAAGCAGACTGAGGTGGGATGTGAAATTACCCATGTGTCTGTCTTACAGATATTAATTAAAAGTATTGAGGATGCAGAAACCAGAAAGAAGCAATTAAGACGAACAAGTGAAGTACCTGCACATGACCTTTTGTCTGGGTGCGCCATTCCCATAAATCAGCCAAGCCTAATTCAGTCATATAGGTAGCCCTGAAATGTAAATCTCACTGTTGCTTACCTCTTGGGGACTGGAGTATCCCTAACTATCAAAGGATCTAACTATTCATTATATTCCCCATCTCCAGTTGGAGAATCAGAAGCAGCAATAGCCAATTTGTTGAAAGTTTCATGGAGCATGTCCAGCAATTGTCCAATGGCTATGCTGGCAGTGGCGGATGAGAGCTGAAACCATCAGAAGGGCATCAGGGTGGGGAAGGCTGATATGTGGGACTGGCAAATATCAACTTCCCATACGTGCATCTGGAGACTGCAACTCTATTACCTTGTAATCTGCTACTCAGGAGGTCCCCCTTTGAGTTACAACTCCCGTGCCATGAATAAGTTGTTGTAACACTGGATTTGCTTTTCCTCTAAGTTAAGCAACTCTCACAGAAGCCATACCATTCTGCTCCAACACTGCTGTGAACCAGTCTCCCAAACATTCCCACATCATAAAGCAATGTAGAACCTGCTAAATCCCATGCAAAGTAATGCATGCGCCATGGAGAATGAACATCTCAACCGTGGTTGGAAATAAAAGATTGTGAAAAAAAGAAGCTGCTGCTGTAAAGCTCATTGTTGGCAGGAAGTCCAAGGGTCAATTAATTCCTGGTCATGAACTGGGCAAGGAGGAGGTGTAGATGTGATTTTACAGGTCTAAATAAGGTGTCTGTTTTTGATGTCATGTACATTGTCATGGGTACCTCTGGATGCAGGGTGGGTCATGCGTGGTTAAAAATATCCACCCATGAAAGTTGGTTAAAAATGCATCAATCATTTTCCATTGATGAGTGATAGCTGTGAGCGTTAGAATGTCCTTCTTCCTTCCACCATCTCATAGAAACATAGAAATAGAGTCAGAAGGGGTCTCCCAGACCATCTAGTCTGACCTCCGGCACCAGCTGGCTCCGCTCATGACATGCCCACCATCTGCATGTCCAGCCTATCTTTGAACACCCTCACCAATGGGGCCTCAACAACCTCTCGTGGAAGCCCATTCCACACCCTCGGGGTCCTAACTGTCAGGAAGTGCTTCCAGGCATCTAAATGGAACCTTGGCTCCCTGAGCTTTGCTCCGTTGGAGCGTGTCCTGCCTTCCTCTGCAGGGGAGAACAGGTCTCTACCCACCTCCATGTGACATCCCCTCACATACCTGTATGTCGCCAACATATCCCCTCTGAGTTTCCTCTTCTTCAGGCTGAAGAGACCCAGTTCCCTCAGTCTCGCCTCATACGGCATCCCCTGCAAACAGGCCACCAACCTTGTGGCCCTACGCTGCACTGACTCTAACCTGGCTATATCCTTTCTGTAATGAAGGGCCCAAAACTGAGCACAATACTCCAGTTGTGGGCGCACCAGAGTTGTATAGAGTGGTAGTAATACCTATCCTGATCTAGAAGCCACACTTCTGGCTATGCAAAAGGGTGGCATTTGCCTTCTTGACCACTGCATCACACTGTTGACTCTTGTTTAGCCTGTATTCAACCAGTACCCCGAGGTCCCTTTCACAAGTGCTGCTCTCCAGCCACTTGTCACCTAACCTGTACGTATGACACCTATTCCTATGCCCCAAGTGCAAGACCTTGCACTTACCCACATTGAACACCATCCTGTTGTCTCTTGCCCACTTCCATAGTCTGTCCAGATCCTTTTGGATCTGGAGTACCTGCTGCTCAGTTGTGGCCACTGCTCCAGTTTTAGCATCATCTGCGAATTTGATCAGCAGACTGTTCACCCCTTCTTCCATGTCATTGATGAAAAGATTAAACAGGATCAGCCCCAGGACAGAGCCCTGGGGGACCCCACTTGTCACTGGCCGCCATCCTGATGATTCCCCACTAATGGTTACCCTCTGCTTTCAGTCAGTCAACCATGCCCTAATCCACCGGACAGTGCTTTGGTGTATCCCAAAACTCCTCAGTTTCTCCACCAGGATATCCTGGGGCACTTTGTCAAAGGCCTTGCTGAAATCCAGGTATACCATATCCACTGCATCCCCTCCATCTAGCCATCTCAAAACCTTGTCATAGAATTCCACAAGGTTTGTCTGGCAGGACCTGTTTTTGTGGAAGCCATGTTGTGTGGCTGTCAGCCTCCCTTCCCTATCTAGCATTGCTGGATCTCTCTCTATTATGAGCCTTTCCATTGTTTTTCGTACAATGGACGTAAGGCTAACAGGTCTGTAATTCCCCATGTCCCTTCTACTACCCTTTTTGAAAATTGGGACCACTGATGCCACCCTCCAGTCCTCTGGAATGCCACCCGTTCTCCATGAGGCCTCAAAAATGGAGGCCAGCAGGTATGAGAGAACCCCTGCCAACTCTCTAAGTACTCTTGGGTGTAACCCGTCAGGGCCTGGCACCTTTGTAGTGTCCAATGCCCTGAGGAGCCCCTCGACTTCTAGGGGGGTGACTCTAATCTGTGCCCCTAAGTCCCCAGTCTCATCTAATCTCCTATGAGGATCTCCCCCGTCCTGCTTTGGGGAGAACACAGAGGCAAAATAGTCATTTAGCATCTGTGCCTGTTCCCTCGTATCAGTCACTGGATCTCCTTCCTCCTTATTTAGTGGTCCCACCACTTGTCTCCCCTTCCTCTTCCTATTTACATGCTGAAAGAAGCCCTTTTTGTTGCTCTTGATATTCTTGGCAAGTCTCAGCTCACAATCAGCCTTAGCCTTGCAAATAATCCTTCTGCAACAGGCCTCCTCCTCCCGGTATACCCTTTTCTCTATTTGCCCCAGTACCCATTTCCTACGGAGGTTCCTCTTTCGTCTAATCCCTCTAACCACCTCCTTTTGCATCCATGGCAGTGCTCTCCTCCGCTTTCCCACCTTACTAACTAGAGGTATCGTCAAGGCTTGCTCCTTCAAAACCTCTCTTTTGAGTGCCATCCACCCCTCCTCAACTCACTTACCTTCCAGTAACCTATCCCAGGAGACTTTCCCCAGTCTGGCCTTCAGTTGGCCAAAGTTGGCCCTCTTGAAGTCCCAGCTTCTAGTGCTCGACCTGCTGCACATCCCCAGTCCCATGATCTCAAAGCAAAGGATGGAGTGATCACTCGCATCCAGAGCTCCCCTAATCTGTACTTCATCTATCAGCTCCTCTCTGTTAGTCAAGACCAAATCAAGGATGTCCCCCCCCTTGTCGCCTCTCAGATCCTCTGTGTGAAAAACCCTCCCTCTATAGCCTCTAGGAAGCGACGTGACCTGGCTGTCACTGCCGAGTGAGTCTCCCAAATAATATCTGGGAGACTGAATTCTCCCATAATTACTGTGTCTCTCCCCCAAGATATCCTTAGAATCTGGCCTGTCAGGACATCATCCAGGGTCTCAAGTTGACCTGGAGGGCGATAACATACCCTCACTCTCAGGTCCCTTTCCCTGTCAAAACCCTTAAGTTTCACCCAGACTGCCTCTCCCAAATCCCCATCTGTGCTGCATTCTGTCTTACTGCATACTATCCCTTCCCTGATGTATAAAGTCACGCCACCACCCCTCTTTCTCTTCCTGTCCTTTCTAAACAGCTGATACCCCTCTATGTTCACATTCCAGTCTTGCCTTTCACCCCACCAAGTTTCTGTGATTCCAACCAGGTCATACCCTCCTATTCCCAGGAGGGCTTCAAGCTCTTCCTGCTTATTACCCATGCTCCTAGCATTGGTGTACATGCACCTCAATTCCTTCCCACCACTTCCTTTCCTTGGAGTTCCCAGCCTCCTCCTTCCTCCCATCCTCCCTGATACCTGGCCCCTCTCTGTAGGAGTCCTGTCAGTCCCTGCAGTACCTCTAAAACCCTGCTCCCAGAGCTCTGATCCTCTCCTCACACTTGTCCAGTGCAGACACGTTTCTGGGGCGCCTGAACCCCCCCCCCCCAAGCTCAGTTTGAAGTCTTTTGGACGAAGCTCACTAGAGCATCTCCAAAGGACCTTTCCCCATCCTTGTGAGGTGTAACCCATCCGTTGCCAGAAGTCCATTGGCAAGAAACTGAGTGCCATGGTCGAGAAACCCAAAGCGTTCCTTCTGGCACCATACCCTAAGCCAGTCGTTTACCTTGGAGACCCTTCTGTCCCTTCCTGGCTCAAATCCCCGGACCGATAAGATCGACGAGAAGGTCACTTGGGCCTTTAGCTCTGAGTTTCTTCCCCAAGGCCTTGAAGTCCCTGGTGATCCCAACCACACCCTGCCTGGCCATGTCATTTGTACCCATATGGATCACCAGGAATGGCTGGTGACCCCCAGAGTGAACAAGACGCTCCACTCTGACCTTCACATGCTGGATGCGTGTGCCCAGCAGACAGCAAACCTCTCTTGTCTCCAGGTTGGGGCGGCACACCGCCACCTCAGTGCCCCTCAGCAGGGAGTCCCCAACAACAATCACCCACCACCGTGTCTTCCTGGTGGTGGTGGGCAGCCTTGCCCTGGCCCTCACCTCTCCTGCAGCAGCCCCCTTGCCGCTTGTGGTCCCAGGCTGGGGGTCCTGCTGGTCCCCTGAGGCCTCATCAGCCCCAGCTTCCCCAAGTGGAGAGAACTTGTTTCCCAGCTCCAGATTGGTGCCAGGAGGAGGAGGAGACCATGCTGGCCTCCTCCTCCTGTGGGTGACATGCCTCCATGTCTCTGTGGCTGCTCCTCCCGTGGCCTCTCCCTCAACCCTCTGTTGTCCAGATGGGGGGTGCTCCCAGGGAGCCTGGAGAGCTCTCTCAGCCCTCAGGCACCTCAATTCCTCCTGTAGCAGGACCACCAGCTTCCACTGAGGGCAAATTTAACCCTGCCTCTCCTGGGGGAGAAGGGCAAACATGTCACAGCTGTCTCAGTGGACAGCAACACCTGTGACTTCTGCCAAGGCCATCTCCTGGTCTGCCATTGGGAACTCTTCCGACACCCTACCTTGGTTCCCTGCCTTATCTGTCCTGCAGTACCCCTAACTCGCCCAGTTCTCCCAGACAAAAACCCACACACACACACACACACACACACACGGATAAAATCAAATTTAAATTGGAGGAAAAACAAAGGAAAGCAAAGCACAGAACAGCACAAAACAAACAAGGAAAAACAAAGCAATTAAAAAAAATAAAACAAAACAAACAAACAAAAAACCCTCAGGCTCCCAGGAAAGGGAGTCCCGGGGCCGTCCGGGCAGCAACTAAGGGACGCAGACAAGGGACGACGCCAAGAGGCCAGAGCCAAAAGGGCTTGGGGTGGCTGAGCGCGGCCTAATCGGTCCCTCAGGCTGGTGGCCCCACCCGTCTGCTCCCTCCTGGCCCCTCTAGCCTCTCTGGCCCCGCCTCCCTTCCTCTCCGCTGCTCCTGGCCCTCTGCTCCTCTGCCAGCCCCTGCCTTGCCTTCACCAGTCCCCTGGCCACCCAGCGCTCTCCCCCAGCCTGTGCCTCTGCTGCTCTGCTGCTCTGCCAAGAGGCCAGAGCCCCCCGCCAAAAAAATCTCCAAGCATTAGCTCTCCTATTAATGGCTGGAAGCCTAAAAGCCAGTGAAGGTAAGTATGGGTCGGATAACACCAAGAATGGGAATTTGAACCCAGTTTCCTCCAGTCATACTCCAGCAATTTGGTCGCTATACCACACTGGCTCTCCACTAGCGATTAGCACTTCACATTGGGATGTCTTTCCTTTTATCATGTAAATGTTATGTAAAATCATGTATGGCCCTTTTATAGGATGAAAAGGTACCAAGGATCTGAATGAAGGAAAGTTACAGTTACTCTAAAAGGCAAAGAACTGAGACAAACAAGGTGTACATGTATGTAAAGCTGGCCAGGAAGCATGTACAAGATGCATTCAATTACCTGAGTTTGGAAAAACCACTGAATAAAAAAAAGTCCTGGGGTAAAGATCATATCAATCAAGGATGTTGCCAGCAGGTGAAGTGGTAGTCAAGGCTTCTAAGGGAAAGGTGATAGCCTTTAGTATCACACATCCAGGAAATAAAAAAACAAACCCAGCCACACAAAGTCAACAGGCATATTTTTCCTTATCATGGAAAGACTTGAAAAAGACTATTTAAGATACCCCCAAATGAGAAGAACTCTGAGGAAGAAACCGAAGCACCAGAGAAGCAGCCACTCACAGTCCACTTCCTGGCCATCAAGCTTTGCTGCTCCATCATGGCAACTATCTGAGTGAATGTGGAATGTGTGAACTGACTGGCATGCAATCCAAATAATGGCATGCTAGAAATTGCACTTGGTTTTGTGTCGCACTTTGTATCTCATTCCATATCCCCAGCTGCATTTTCCCAACATAAACGGCCAAAACATGTGGAACTGAAGACAGGCCTGGAGAGGAGATAGAGTTGAGTCCCGTAAACTCATGGAAACACAGATGTAAACCTGATCAATGTTGCCAGTAGTTGTGTTTTCCTTTGGGTTTTGCACTGCTTTGTAATCTTTTGCAATCTTTTGCATGCCCTCATGCAGTTCTGCAGCATTCGTAATCTTGTCCATTTGCAATACCTGAGCCACAAAAGAAGCCACAAGAGAGAACTGGTGCAAACCTGTGACTTCAGCCGCCTCCCGCACCACCCTGGCGCACCCCTTTCCCCCTCTCTGAGACCAGGTTGAGAGTGGGGACACAGCCAGTGTGGTTATTTCCACACAAGCAGTTGAGGGGACAGGGTGAGGACTCATACAATGAAAAAAACCTGTGGTGTCCTAGATGATGTCAAGAGATGATAGGATTGCACCGTACCTGCATTTATTTTCTTGTAAGCAGTTTAGAAATATTTTTCAAATAGTCGGCATTATAGATCAATTAAATCATCCTCATCCTCTCAGCAGGGCTTTCAATGAGGCTGCGCATCCATCTTCTATCCATGCCTGTAGGATTGCCCTCTTAATTGTAATGCACAGTTTAACTATTGCTGAGTAGATATGGTATCATTTTGCCCACAGATTTCCTGCACTAACCCAGCTCAAGAAAAGAAACGAGCTACAGTTAACAGATACAGTTAACTCTTACTGGGCTTTTCAGGCCTATGATAATGTTCTTGTTAACACATGTAGTCTGCCACCAAAATACCCTTTTGGGAAGAGTATTTTGAGGAACATGCTTTTAGAAAAGTAACTCTGGGAAAACATGCTTTTAGAATACTACACATTTTAAGTTCAGATAACACGAACTGCAGCTGGAGACTCCATGATGGAAGAAAAATCTGAAGCATGGATTATCATGAGAGCCACCCAATTTTCTTCCATGTTTTCCAAGTCCAGCTACTTTGCCAATGCTGAAAAGTAGAGGGAAAGGGCTGGAAAGTTTTCTTTTGCTCACCAACTAATCAACGGGACCTAACTTGTGTTTTCCATGAAAGAGAGGAATGAGGAGTAGGGGTAAGGAGCTGTCCATGGTCCCACCTGTAAATAATGCATCAAAGACTGTTGCTTTCACAGGAGACATTAGACACACAGAGACTTGTGTATGGATGCATTCATTTATATTGTTTAGCATTTCTACACCCTGCTAGGTGATCAAAACCCATCAAGGCAGTGTGCATCCATTAAAAACAAAGCAATTTTTTAAAAAGACCAATAACAGTAAAAACAATAAAATATAAAAAGCATTAAAAGCAAATATATAACTTAGAATGGTCGATCTTTGTTAAAGGATGGGACGTTTGCCTGGCTCACTGGCCAATCACATCCCAGCTCTGGGAGTCTCACAAGCAGTTGGTTCAACTCCTTCGGCAGACCCTGGCCGGGAGCAAAGCAGGAGGGAGCAAGCGGGCAAGTGTCCAGCTGGGACATCTGGCTGAGCAGCTGAGCAACCAGTAGGATGAAAAGCTTGGAAATATACTGCAGGAACCAACAATATAAAATTTCCTCTGCTGGTGACCTGTATATATTCCCACTTAAGAAGCCACTTATTGGCAGCATTTTAGAGAGGTTCAGTGTGCAAAATAAGTTCTGTGTCACTTTTGCTTCCCGGAAAGTTTCCCTGTTTTCTTCTGAAATGAATCCATTTCTCTAGCCAAGGCTTCCCCAACCTGATGCCTTACAAATGGGTTGCACTACAGCTTCCATCATTATCAAACAGCAGAGTTGGACACTTAGGGATGGCTGAATTAGAGAAATGTGTGGACTGCATGTCATTTTCACTTCCAAGATTTGGTTGACTTGTATCAGCAAACTTAGTTTGGTTTCAGATTTGAACCACAATGTTAGGAATACTAAATACTGCCTTACATCAAGTCAGACTATTTGTCCAACAACACTCCACTCAGTACTGTCTACTCCGACCCACTCAGCAACTCTCCAGAGTAGGGATAGAAAAGGAGTGGCCCAACAAGCCATTTTGGGGATCCCACCAGCCTCCTGCCCACCACATCTGCCTCTCCCTTCTTATCTGCAATCTCTGATGAGTATTTAGGATGCTGCCTCCTCCTCCCTGCCTCAGAGCATCTGGGATCACTGCTTTTGCCATCTCCCCATTTCTCCAGTGGGTATATATTATCCCCCACCCATGGTGAGTATAGGCATTGTCCCCCATCCATGGTGCTCTCCGCCATGTTGCATGTTGGTGGAGCTAGTTTGGATATAGAATTCAGCGCCATGGATAGCTCTGCTGCAGTTCAAAATAAAAGCTGTAGCAGATGTGGATTCTCACTGATACAGGAGTCCCCAGCCTCTCCTGTCCCCACCCACCCATTGTGTGTCCACCTTAATATGTGCACCTGTGCACCTGTGACATCTGGGCTCCTTGGTAATCCAGTTTTGAGTCTTGAAACCAAGAAACTTCCAAGATCCTGCCTGGAGATGGGTCATCCCCATCATTTCCTAAACGTGATAGCAACAAATTCAAAGACAGTTGGTTAGAAACTAATGGCGTTTCATTCGTCAACAGATGTTCTCTTGATACATATCATTCAGCTACATATCAGTGTTTCTCTTCATTAATGTTAGGCAGTGGAACAGAGTGCATAAGGAAGGGGTGATTATTCCTTCCTTCCCATCACAACCGGAACAATTGTTTTTGAGGCAGCTAGAATGCTTAGTTTGCAGTGGTGCCTAATGTCCTAAATGTTTCAGCCATGCACGAGGGGTGGGGTGATGGCGTTTCAATCACTTTGGGGAAAAAAGGAGTCTTTTCTCTCTGCATATGGCCCTCCCATAAGATTCCCTGTCCCTGGCTGATGTCATTTAAGGAAACATTTGTTGTCTTGCTGTATGCTATGTATCAAGGAAATGTCTAATTTGGCCCCAGATGGTGGCAGCTTTGTGGAAACATGAAAATCCAAAAGACTGTGATAACTAGGCACCAAAGTAGAGAAAGCAGCTCTCACTTGTGATCAGCAAGCACCTTAAAACAAAAGGCCTTTCCTTTCCGCAGCATGATCATCTGTGCCAGATGTATTGAGCTCATTGGAACAAAGAGTAACGATTTAAGTTACTTTCACAGAATGTACCTAATTATGTCATCTCAAGGCTATAAGAACACAGGCTACAGCCAATAACCTGACATCATGTGCAACATATGTTTAGTGTCTCTGTCTTCCGGGGTGAGGAGAACATCTTTCTTTGGGAACTATAGCAAAAGGAGAGAGAGAGAGAAAAGAAAAATGTCTTTTTCCCAAAAGCAACTTATCTTTATGTAATGAAAATGCTTCTCTTTCCACCCAGCCCCACTCCTAAAATTACTAATTTGGTATCTTTAGCCATCATCATAAGAAGAATATCCATCAAAATGACAGAACATTCACCAACAAAATCCAAAAGATGGTGATAACTAGGCACAAAAGAAAGAGAAAACATGGAAATAAAATAATGACTATGAAAACCAGAAACCATTTTTTCAACTGAAACAAGTATCCAGAAAAACGTTGGCTCTGTCGGATGCCGGGGAAGCAGTAAGAGAGCAAATCAAGCAGGGCTCCTAGGCAGAGAGTTCTGTGGGCTTGTGCCACCACTCAGAAGGCCTCAGGCTGTGTCTCATCACCCGTACTTCAGACTATGGGGACAGACTAGTAAGTGATAGAGCTGAAATACAAAGAGGCAGTGGAAAAGGGAAGCAAGCGGACCGATAAAATGCCATGTTCTTTGCAGCAAACAGTGAGGTATAACCTTGGCTTTGAATAAATAAGTGTAACCAATTCCCAGAATGAACATTTGAGTTGCACTTTTTATTAAGGAGATAGCTAATGTGGTGCAAACTTACCTGAACAAAGTAGTCAATTAGAAAGAATGCAAAATAAGTCCCAAAAGCTCATCACTGCTAAGCTCATCTCATGATCCTGAGATGCATCATTAAGTTGAAGCTAGGGATTTAGAATATTAAGGGACTCATCTTTCAGATTTCCAAGCACTTTTGCTTCCTGCACTGTCTAGACTGCCATAGGAAAGGTCAGACTTTCAACTCTAACTACAGAAACATGTCCCAAGGTTGGAACTGGAACTCCAACCTCAGAGTGCTCTCCCTTCACCCTCATAGCCAGTATGATTATTTCCATGTAAGCTGAAGCTCTAAAGGAAGAAGAGCAACCTCAGAGCAAACATTGGCTGCTCTAGGGAGAATAGAACAGAGGAGTGAAGCTGCATCAGAATGTGATACATCCCAGTAGAGCCTCAGCCTCTCCTCCGCATGAGAAGGTGTAAAATACTTAGGTGGCTCCAATAGGCCATCCAGGTGTTTTATGGGGCAAAAGAAGCATGAAGACAAAGATCTGAACTTCCATGCTCCTTCCATCTTCGATCAGATTCCTGTAGTCCTCCAAGTTCAGAGGGTTAAAAGCAGGCACATCAGATCATGCAGCAAATAGTTCTACAACAACAGCAACAAACGTAAGAACCATTTTCAGTATCTGCTTCAAGAATAGTCCATGCAGACTTTCTGGCCTTTGGCATTAATACTGAATGACCTCACACTGCTTTGACTCCCACCTTCTGGTGCTTTCAACCCCAATGATGTGCCCCCTGCCTTTGCAAGAGTCATTTTCGGGTAGTGCTACCATGACATCCAGCACTGAAAAGAGTCTGGTCAAAAAGGTGCTAGGAATTGTGGTTCTCAGACAACTAAATCTCTTTTCTGCCATGATGGACATGGTGGGTGTAATAGCCTATTGCAATGAGAGGAACCAGCTGGTACCCCTCAGCAGGTGTGCCAGTATGGGGTATTAGATGGTAGACAAGGTGTTCCCATGAGAAGGAGCTAACTGTTGCTCCCAGACAGGTATGACTCAGTTCCCACGATCTTCATCTATTATGCTGCCTTTGCAAGAATCTTTTCACATTTGAGACCTCTGTAAGGTCCAGCACTGAAAAAACTTCATGTATTGAGCAATACCTAAAAATACCTGTACCCAGAAAACCAGGCCAGCATAATGTAGGGACTTCTGCATTCCATTGTAAAGGTTCTCTGTGATAACAGGTTACTCACCAATGGCATGAGAAATCTTTTTGGCAACATAGACTTAATTTACTGGACAATCACCATGATGAATTGTGAAGCTATCAAACACATCCAGATGAAGAGCGTTGTCCTGATTTGGATATTCAACAAGAGCTGGCACTGATCAATGCGGAATATCTCCCATGGAAACGTCTGTTTGCATGGAGGCTTCATTTCCTTGAGCCATCCTCTACAGCAGCAACAAAAGGAGGCATGAACAGAACGCCACGGACAGAAATTCCACCCAGCTGGTCATTTGTGCAGAGGGTTTAGCTCGCATGATAGCTTCACATGGTGGGACAGGAGAGGAGATTGAAGAGAAAGAGGAGACATGCAATACTGGTTCCTGCTGGAGGTGTGCACTGAAGCTACATTTACACAAACTGTTGCAATAAGAGTTTTCCATCTCTAGGTACTCGTACATCCTTTCATGGGGCTTGAGCCACGGGTTGTTTTGAAAATATTCAGTATGAAAAATTCTATAGAAATGCTAAAGAGATGTCCCAGCTTTCCTACACCACCAAATGAATTACATCCAAGTGTCAACAGCATTGTGATAGGAGCACAGCCTTCAAGAAACTGCCAAAATGAATACACGCAGGATTGAGTTTGAACCTAAAAACCTGTGAACTTTGTGGAGGAAAAGATTTCAGTATTTTTACAGCAGAGAAAATGAAATGCAAAGGAAATATGCTGGAGAGTGCATATCCCTTGAGTGGTACAGAAGATATACATCCTGTTGGGCTTGTCAGAAAAACAATATATGAAGTATTCTCCTTTGCCCTAGCATTCTACTCATCTCTTCTGTACAAATGTTATCAGATGGCCTCTTGGAAAAATGTAGCAGTCTCCTGGTGGCTGAGAAAGAGCAAGGATTGTGATTGCAGTCAGACAGTAGGAAAGCATCCACAAAAGCAACAAGATTGTCTCCCTTCAAGATTGGAGATTAGTATGGGAAGTCATGATGTGACTAGTTTAGAAACCATTTCTTTCCACAGTAAGGGACCTGAAAGTTACTATCTTCTTGTAAACAAATTCATGCACATTTTTTCAAATGCAGCTGGGCTCTCATTTGAATACACAGTTTGGGAGCTTTCTGCATTTTTAAATATTGTATTTCTCAGAACTCACAGGAATCAGTGCAGATCTCCCTATAAACCTGGGACGGTTCAACCAGGGGAGGAAGGATCGATGGGGACTTGAACATGTGATGCAAAGGAAGAATTTGGTGCTAACCACGCACTCTGGTCTATCCCGAGCATATCTCACACACCCATGACAAATACAGCATTGCTGCCAAGGCAGTGCTTAATGGACTCGATGGACCCCAGGCTCAAACCCACCTGGAGCTCTTCACTTTTCTTGAGCCTTTTTCAATGAGCGGCTGCTAGCTGTAGTTATTGAGCCACAAGGGAAAGGCACTTGGCATATGATCACACAGTCAGTAGTTACTTGTCTTCATGGGCATCAGTTTCTTGCAGGATTTAGATAAGAAGAAAGGCTTTCATTCTGTAACTTACAGGTGCTCAGCCAGTTTGCCTTAGGCCAGCTGCAACGACTGAGAGTCCTTCTTGCAGACTTCCTCTCTCAGAAAAGCCTCTTTCCTTACTAGATCCCAAGTACCTCCACCTAGTTTCACTATTCAAGGTATATTTTCCACTTTTTCCTTTTTCTACAATAACCTCCAAGAACTGGTAACAAATATTTATAATACATTCATGGATCTTTACGAACTACATCAATATTTTTCTCTTTTTTCTGGTGGTGCACATGATCCTTCTCTTCCTCCTCTCCATTTTATCCTCACAACAGCCCTGTTCAGCTGACAGCCAGTGACTGGCCCATAGTCACCCAGCAAGTCTCATGGCCAAGTGGTGATCAGAACCCAGATTTCCCAAACCTGTCTGCCACTCTGACCACTGCACCATACTGGCTTTCACAGGAAAAAGTATTGGGGATTTACAGTCTACTTTACAAAACCCTCCCACCAAATGTCAGCAGTTACTAGCACATGCCTTAGTCACATCTTTACCACGGACTCATAGCCCTTCAGATGTGCTGGTTTGTTTGAGAGACGCCTGATACGGGCATCATTAATTCTTGCACTTTGTCACTGTTTTTCAGATCTGACTCTCAGATATCTTCCTTAGGCTTTAATTTCTGCAAATGTTTCTGGCAAGGTGCGATGAGAAGAGGTTTTCTCTTAACAGTTTCTAGCAGTTTGTGATCAGAAAGCACAAATATTGAGTGCTTATATTCTGGCAGAAACACTCTGTTCCAAACATCACAGAAAGTAGCTCTTTTTCCTGTTCATACCCTTGTTCTGTCTCTGACAGGTCTCCTTTTACATATTCAGTTATTGTCCTCTCTCTCTCTCTCTCTCTCTCTCTCTCTCTCTCTCTCATATATATATATATATATATATATATATATATATATATATATCCAGTACCTTTGCATGGGCACCCAGCAGGAAGCAGACTCAAATAAAGCTCTGCTTCCACCCATACATTTTGCAGACTTGGCATCATTTCTGCAAAGAATTACATACTTTGCATATCTACTTTGTATATTTTGTGCAAAGAAATTTGTACTTTGCCTGCTTTGCACTTGCTAATGTTCCTCAGCATTCATGGACTGGATCTCAGCTTGGCTCACTTCACTTCCCGGTCAGGGCCAAGCACAAGAAAGTAGTTCAGCAGGTGCCAGAGACTCTGATTCCAGTTTGATCTTCTCATCCCTACGAATCTGACCTTAGTCCTTTGGCTGATAGCACAGACTCTGTGTACATTACCTGCTGCCACCTAAGTTCCATTTCTTCTGGGCTGAATTTGATTTTCTTCTCGCTGCACCACTGGAACAATAAGTATAGCTTGCAATTGTGGTTGTTTCCTGCCTCTGTGTCATTTGCCATTTCTCTTGCAATCAGGATGCCATCTGCAATTCTCTTCACACCCAGCAGTCCTTCGAGGGCCCGGTTTAGTTTCCTCGGAAGCACTTCAAGCACTGGCAAGATGCCCATGGGAAGGAGAAGCCATCTATAGCAGCCCAAAGGTATAGAAAATGTAGTCAATTTCCTTGCCTCCGCATCTAGCTTTCCATGCCAGAAGCCATTGCTAATATCATGAATGGCAAATATCTGGGCTCTAGAGAGAGTAGGCGAGGGATCTTCAGTTGTAGGCAATGAGTAATGGCCTCTTTTGAGTGCTCAGCTTAATGGCTTGGAGTCTATGCAAATCCGCAGTTTGCCTGCTGGCTTCTTCACTGTGAGCATGCTGCTTCTCCAGGGGATGCTAGCTTCTTTCCCCCCATCTTCTGCAAACTGTCTAGTTTACAAACAGGTTTACAAACAGGTTCACACAATGCCACTGGCAAGCAAACTCAGCCTATCAGTGGATCTATTTCTGGTTGTAATCAATCATCTTCCTTAAAAATGTCTCCAAAGTTCACCAGAAAAGTTTGCACAGCCCAGGATTTGGGAGAATTCTGCATTACAGACAACATTCTGTTACTGCACTCTAATTGAGTCTGTTGCCTAGATAGCTGTATCACCTAAAAGGCATGTTCTTCCCATCCCTTCACTTCCCAGTTACAAACATAAGTTGATGCATTTTGCTATTTGGAGGATTTGTTCTTTTCAGACTGCACTTTCCTGATGCTCTTTTAGCAGGGGAATGGCTACTGTGCCTAATGATTATGTTAATTCATAGCGAGGAATCACCTTGCATAATTCTCCATTGTTCAGCTGAATCTCACAGGTAGCTGGCCCAGTTAATACTATGGCAAAGGATTCTTTCACTGGTGATGTGCTCAGAGCCTGGACTTGCTATGGCTTGAGATCAGAGAAGCTGCCACAACTTCCATGTACTCCACACTGTCGGAGGTGTCTGCAGCCTCCTGCACTTTCTCCTAGCTCCCCACCCCAACGATGCGCACACACACTGGAAGCAGCTCAGTTTACAACAATCTGCTGGCCAAATGCAAGAAACATTAGCTTTCTCTCTTCCTGCAGCCTGCCAGAGGAGATACTGCTCACACTGGGTGCAGAACACTGACTTAATTTTTCCTGCTTTGACTGGATTCCCTTCTGTCCCCAACTGTGTGTCTAACAGAGGCTGCTGGGGTTTCTAATCTGGTTCCAGAAGCCTTTACTGCCTGAGTTATATCCATGCATTTGCCTAGGCTAAGATCACTCCTTCTAAACAGGCATTCTTGCAAACTGATGATCCAATATGCCACATACCATTCTTTCTCTGATTCTAGCTCTGCAAATTCCAAGTGCTTGTTAATGTTTGCCACGCCATGACACAGCCATCTGATCCTTCTCCTTCTTCCTGACTTCTTGTAAAGGATTCATCTCTCTCCAGTTTCTCATTGCACTCTACAACTGACAATGTTGAGGCAGCATTGAGCTTTAGGCCAGCAAATATTTTTCTTTCTGAATAACCCAAAATGAAAGTTTCACTTTCCTACTTTCTTCTTCTTTGGGGATGCCCAGGTTGATGTTGTGCTTAAACTCCTGCTTTTGGTACATGCACTTTTATGCAAAATCCAGACCCCCTGGAAGGTTCCATCCATGGGCCACTTCTGTTTGTTCTAAAAATCAATTGAGAGTTATTGTTGTTGTCATCATCGTTGTTGTCATTTTTAAAGAACTGCCACCATGTTTCATGATCATAAATCAACAGCAGGTTTCAGGTTAAAAGAAAGGCCAGGATGGCTTACCTTGATGTACAAACCAGTCAGTGACTGGGTTCAGATAAGCCAGTGAGCCTGTGGGCACAGGATTGCATATGCAACCCCAGTTCAGGGGTATATGTATTGTGTGGAACCAGCAAGTTTAAGTTATGCAAGTGTAAGTTATTCCATGGGTTGTTTGACCTTCTTAAGCAGGGGCTGAATATTCAAATTGGCAGCTGAGTGTGCGCTATATGCATCACAGCCTCACCATGAGTTCAATAACCCACAGTAGGAGCCATGTCAGGCAAACAGCCCCATGGTGAGATTACGGATTGAGTGGAAGAAGAAATGGAAAAATAAGGGAATCTGCAAGAAGATTGTCATTAAAGGGAAAAAAATCCCATGCACATGCTGGTGTCATTTTGCTATTTCTTGAAAGTAACTATTAATGAATTCCTTACTCTCAAGAAGCCTGTTCATTAATGATCCATCGTTAAGGCTGAGCAGTGAGGTCAGTGTTTGCTGATTACCCCAAATTATTTAAGGTGGAGGAATGGCCATTGAAATGGCAATTGAAGTTCAGCATAAACAAATGCAAGGTGATAAACACTGGAGCAAAAAGCCTGCCCAACAATCGTCATAATACATGATACATAATTATAAAAAAACTATGTGTGACCACACTTGGAATATTAAGTACAATCTCATCACTACTCCTAAAATGGATATTCCAGGAAAAGGTACAGAAAAGGGCAACTAAAATGATCAAGGGGTTAGAACAACAGCTGAGATTGTTTAGCGTAAAAGAAAAAGGCAAGTAAGAGGAGACACAATAGAAGTGTACAGAATTATGCATAGTTTGCAGAAAGTGGAGAGGAAGATATTCTTCTCATTTCTCATAATTCTAGAACCTATGTCATCCTAGGTTCTAGGATTATGATGCTGAATGATGGGAAATTCTAGAAAGATGAAAGGTAGCACTCCTTCATCTCGCACGTGGCTGTCAATGACTATTAGTCGTGAGGACCGCCAGCCCTTACATGGCTATTGCTGGAAACAAACTTTGTAAACCAACTGGATGCTGCTGCACTTGTCCTGCTTATGGCTTTCTCACGGGCATCTGGTTGGCCACGGGACAAAATAGGACTTTGTCCAAGATAGGATCCAGCACCACTCGTTTTAGTTTTCCTTATGTTCCTATGTTGCATAATTTCCCCTAAATCAATAAGAAAAGCCCATAATGAGGAAGCCTCCAGGGCAAATTAAACCAGCCATAGCTGCCTCCACAGGAAATACATTTGCAGTCTAAAGAATTGCAGTAAAGGATTCCACCAAGAGAGTAATCAATAATACAAAAATTTTTGTTCCTTTCTTCCTTAACAGGAAAGGATGGATGATAATGAACAACCAGCCACCATCATCTTAACATTTTAAAACTGCTGATGCTTTAACATGTGCCAAATTGTGCTAGCCAGGCAGCCTCTTGCAATCTTTTCTGGACAAAATCCATGCAATTTCTATCATCGTTAGGATTATTTATTTGAGTTGTAATTATTTTTGTAAAGTTTTATGTTTTTAAGGGGTTGTACATAAAAATTCAACAAATAATTAGGTGAGTGCAGAGTTTATGGCTGAAGAATATAAAGTGTAATGTATTGCAGCAGCAGAGATGGAAGGCGGGGGAAATTAAAGAGCACAAAACTATAACAACTAATTTTGAAGGGGCTCAATGTGAAACCAACCAGAAAATGATTATTCTACTGAGATAAATACACAGTTCTAAAACAAAGTCTCTAGCATTGTGGAAAACTATAAATAAAAGAGAAACACCCCACCCCCCCACCCACCCCCCAGCCTTCTGGGGAAAGTATTTAGTGTGGCTGTAAAAGAGCGAATTTGTTTTCTTTATATTAAGTGTAGCTTTGATTGAATCTGTAGAATTAAACTCTAATGTTGTTATAAGTTAGAACTGGAATTTCTGTCTGGCACCAAATCAAGCAAGGAAGAAGGGTGAGTCACCATGTCTGAAGATGTGATTTGCCTTTATATGGCTTCGTTAGGGTTGCTTTTGGATGCATTGGAAAATAAAAGTATTCCTTACATAAAGAAACAAAAATGCTCCCTCTTTAAATACACACAAGGAATGAGCGCCATGCCCCAGTGACGCCTGGGTAGAAATATAAATCTCTTTACAAGCACAAACAGATTATCATCTTTAGCACATTTTCCGTTGAAATCAACATGTCAGATTAGGACACCTCTCAATGACTGTGAGGCCACAATTCTTTAGTCTGATCAGCCACACTCTTGGAGTACTCAGTCTGAGGCAATGGCACTCTGTCTAATTTTCTGTCTCGCCTGCTAATTGATAGTGGGCCAGATTGTGAGCAGGCAGACCCTATGCCAGTTAGTTCACAAGTGAGGGCCCAAGCAGACAAAGGGCAGATGTGCCCATAACAATTGCCCTCCGTGGTGATTGACCACCAATTAGCTGCTTGTGGGGGTTTTGTTCTGGCCCCCTGCATCCCACAGGTGGTATGTCAGGTACACCACAGGTGTCTCAACCTCCTCTTGCTGACAGCCACAATCATCTGCCAATTTTTGCTCAGTGCGGCTACCAGAGAGTCACCATTTTGAAAACAGTGCTGTCGGGGGACGAGATGGGGAGTGGACTGTAGGAAGTATCTTCCTTCACTTTTCCATTCATGAGATGTTCGTGAGATATTCCTCCAGGCAACAGTTTCATATCACACATTATAGCAGCAGTGATACTGAGTTACTTCAAGATTTCACTCCCTGATTTTCAGCTTTCTAATTTCACTCCCTGATTTTCAGCTCTCAATGGTTGCATTCACTAAAAAACACAGTTTGTCAGTCCTTTGATTTTTTTTTTTTAACTTTTGTTGTGCTAACTTGTGGTTTGGAAATCAGTCTTTCCCAACGGGTACACTCCAGATGTTTCAGACTTCAACTCCCACTAACCCAGTCAGCATAGTCAGTGGTCAGGAATGCCTAGAGTCATAGTCCAAAACATCTGGAGAACCCCAGGCTGCAGGTGATTCAGCCAAATGCATAAATGTGTTCTCACTGAAAGCCCTACCTGAAGGACTTGGGCTTTGTAATGGCTGAGAACATCCAAAAGCTGGACAAATGCAAAGATGTCTATAGTCCTCTTCATGCTGTTAATGGGAAAATGGGCCCTATTCCCAGCCCACCTCCACATCATACGCTTCTTTGTCCCCACTCCACGACATCTGTCAAAGAAAAGCTGATTTGGACAGCCTTCCACATGATCCAGAACCCTGATCACACATAGCCTTTCTCTCCTTAGCTGTCAATGTTCTACGCAGGACTTTGGAACTGGGATGTGGAACAGGCTTGACACTGGGCGAGATCCACAATATAATGTAAGACTTCCTATTAGCTGGGTGGAAACGCTTCATGGGTCCAAAGCATGATGGTGCTCAAGCACACTTCAAAAGCAAGTTGTTCATAGTGTGCATAGTTGATGCTGGTCATTTATTATCCATTTGTATCATGAAAAATGGATAATAAATGTTATAAAATAAATCTTTAAAATGTATTGGAATAATGAGGATTGTGTAAAGACAGAGCATGATCTGACCGATGATCTTCCAGGTCTTCATCCCAAATGTTTGAGAATTTTTTTCAATGATGACCTACCCAGGGTCAAGACTGTGTTCTAAAGGAAGATGGCTGAATAGGAAAATGCAAAAAAATTCTCCATGCTTCAAATTACATCTCTTCTCCCTCCTTTTCTTATAGTTCAAGAGTACTTTGGTCACAATTTTAGAGTCAGGCTGATTTCCCAGCCATAAAATGCAAAAACTTCCCTAATATGTACGTGGTTCTCCTAGAATAAAGAGGTCAAAAGACTTCCAGAATCTCCATACTACCCATGATTTCAGTTTAGGATATTTAAAGCCACTCATTAAATGTAGCTAAAGATGTAACAGATGTCTAAGTACACCTTGGGACGCCCTTATGCCCTTCCCACCTCCTTGGAATATTAATCATGCTTTCATATGGCGAAAAACTCACCTTGCAGTCAGTGCCTGAACAAGGCTGTGCTTATACCTCTTCTGCGAATTTTCAGAGCTACAGAGGAGTGGTGTATCTCCTTCATGCGAGGGATGCCAGTTTAGGACCGAGAATCATTTCCACACTCTCCTAGCTAGGGATCCTGCCCTCTACACACACATTTGATGCTTATACATGGTCTCTTGGCTGCCTACACGCCTGCCCATCTGGTGGGATGGCGTTATGCCAGCTTGCAAGGTAGCATGCCAGTTTCACTCACACAAACAAGCCAAGAAACAGTTTTGTTTCTAGGCATGCTGTCTTCACAATGATGTAGATCTCTTTTCCCGTGAGAACAGTCATCCTACCAGGGTGGTTTAAAGGACATCGGGCCGGTGTCACAACTAGACATCATTTCTTCTCCGAGGGCACGGTGCTCATTGTATGACCTCTGGAACGCACAGACCCAGTTTTTAAAAATGGGGAGCTTATGTGCAATATGGAGATAAGTATAACCAGAGGTTTCACTTGGTCTGATCCTAAAGGAAGCAACACATAAATTTTAGGATACTTAAGAATAATTTAGTGCCTTCTTTATTGGAAGTGAGCTATGTAGCCACCACAAGCACTCGGTAATCATCATTTTTATTTTCTGGGTTGGATCCAGACATAGTCACGGTTATTAAAATTAATCAATCCCAGTAAAATCAATGAGACTTTATTGACTTATAACTAATTTGTTCTATTGAATTGAATGGGTCTCCTCTAAGCATGCCTAAATCAGGATACAGCCTGCACTATTTTATCATGATTGCCTGATGGTAGTTGTTTGGTTCTTTTCTATTAGGTTTTAAACAATTTAATGGAATACAGCCAGATTTGACAAAGTTTGTTGTACATCAAAACATCTACAACAACACACATTGCCCATCTCTGTTTGAGTTCCTTGAAACCTTGGATCCAGGTTTAGTCATTCATAGTGCAGACCCAGCAAAATCAGCTGGACTTGTCTTGGTCTTGACTAAATTGACTGTCATTGAGCTCAATGGATTTCCTCTAAATCCAACGTAAGTCTGGATCCCAATTGTTCAAATCTTAGGAGAAGACACGGCATCAGTGAAAGCTCTTTCAATGATTATCAGTATATCGCAGGGACTTTGGCCAAGTGGAGCATCAGGTCATACCCATGGACTAACAAGGGCCCCACCACCAGCCACAGATAGTGGGGTGCTGTCAAGCACTGCCATCTTTTGCTTGAGCTGCAATGCCTCAGCAGGCAAGAGTGGGAAGAAAGCTACCCTTCAAAAGAGCAGGGCCCTGTGTTGCCACAATAGCCACTCGGCCAGTGGGGAGAAGGAGCTGTGGTCATAGCGGTCACTGGTTTAAGTGACCCCGGACACAGCTTTTTTCACCACTCAGCCTTCAACTGCCCCACCAGGAGGTGAGCAGCTGTGCTCCAAGCCCAACACTGGCACCAATTCCAGCAGTTCTTCTGCCACTCCAGTAGTCCTACAAAGCTGTGGAAAGGGCACAACCAAGCAAAGTAAATCCCAGGCCAGCCTTATACCTGCTTACTGTCCACTAGAGGGCGCACATCAACTGAGACAGATGGCTATGTGGGTGCATAGTTTGTAGAAGGCAGAAAGTAGGAGGGTGCATTGCCCCCCCACCAAAAAACCTGAAGAGAACCCTGCCTCTGTTCTTCAGACTGCAACCGTATTGTGCCCGGGAGGGTGCTTCTATCACCCCACCTTAATAACACCGCCGTACAAGGGCTCAGCTCCAAACACAGTGAAGGCCAGTGTTATCTGGCAAACATTTCCAGCACAAAGCAGAGCTTTGGGTCCTAAGATGCATTCTGAAAGCTCCTCAGAACTGACCTTTCCACACACCCCTACTGTGATGTTTGTAGCTCTGTGCAGCTTCAGCTCAGGGAGCATTTTTTTTAAAGGTCTTCTTCCTAGGAACAGTGACATCACCATGTAGACAATTAGATGCAGCTCTGTGATGCTTCAGCTGGTGAAAACAACACTCCCAGAATAGGCATTGCCTTCATTCTGAATGAGCTGTGCTCTCAGTGATGTTAACCCCCAGGGAAACTGGACTAGGTGGAAAAAGACTGGTCAGACGAACAAACAGAAAATGGCATCCCGGGGGCAATTGACTGGGGCAGTGCAGCAGCTGCTTCTGGTCATGCAAAGCTACATGAGGACAGGAGAGAGTCCTGGACACAACCATAGACCAGCTGAAAGTGGTCATGTCTTGCACAATAATTGACAGGTGGAGAGAGAAACCCACATACTAGAGAGCTCCCTTTCTAAATGGCACCCTCTGTGTTTCAAGTCTGCCAGGAGCCTGACCTTCTTAGGAAGTTTTATTCGAATTGATGTCACCTTTTAATAACCTCTCATTGCATCTCCCACAACATCACCGGTTTCATTAAAATGGCTGTCACAATGCCAGGATTTTATTTGGAAACATCTATTTATTTTGATCTTTCAAGAGGAAAATAAATGGAAACAGTCATTTTGTTTTCAGCGGTGTCAAGGGACAGGTACATGATTGGCGTCTCGTGGTTGTTTATGAAATTGTATGAATGGATACCTCCCTGATGCTTGAACTTCTAAAAAGGTGTGTGTGTGTGTGTGTGTGTGTGTGTGTCTGTGTGAGAGAGAGAGAGTGCATGTGCACATGCATACATGCGTGCCTGTGTTATGTATATATGGGTTGGTATATTTCTTATGAATGGCACTCTGTAAAATATCAGAGAGAGAGAGGAATGTCTGACATACATAGCATAGCAATTGAGGGCTAATGAAGATCCAGGTATTAAATCAATTAAGAAGTATCAAAAGCTACCTAATCATCAAGGAACAAAATTGGCACCACAATATGTAGTGAGTATGGGAAAGCCTAATTTACTAAACATACCCTGCAGTCACATAATTGCATGTAATTTTACCAGCATAATTAACTAATTTAATTACCACTTCTCAAGTGCATCAATTATTGACATTACAGAGTTTTCAGACAGCGGAATTACTGTGTGATACATTTGGAGAATGCAAAATGTTCCCTGCGCTTGCTTTTCTTGTCACAGGCAACAACTGAGGGGGGGAATGTGAGCACTACCTTATTTCTCACTGCCCCCCCCCCATAAGAAAATGCTTTGCAAGGAATATAGATGAATGACTGGGTCAGAATTCAAAGGAAGGCACAATAAATTTTATGTCAGATGTAATATATTTTTTATGTCAACATTTTGTTACACTTGCGGGAAGTAAGCTGAGACTACACAAACTCTTTTCCCCCCCAAGGCTCACCATAATATTGGGTCAAAGAGGTTTGGGAGGTTTTTTAGACTGCCAAAAAACTTGCAAAACCTATGTGATGAGGCAATATAGTGGTACAGAATAAAATTAGCATATATATCCCACAGGTTCTCCAAATCTCTGAAAAAATATTGTCTGTACACATTCTAAGCTATAAATATATAATGGCAACAGTGAGTTCAATGTTCAAGAAAATAAGGACCACTTCTCCTTTTGAAATGACTTGGGTTATATCTGGTCCAACAGATGCCATGAAATGACTGGTGACTGGTAGAAAGGGGGTGGACTGTGGGAAGGAGTCGGCTGCACCCTTGATTTATGGCAGTGAACAGGCTCCCCATCCCTTTTGCCCTACAGATGTGTTGATTCACCTTGTGAGCCAGTATGGCCCAAGAGGGCAAACCCCATTGTCCAAGCTGCAATTTATAGGGTTGCAATGTTGGGGTGAGGTGGGTAATGAACTTATTTTAAGCCTATATTACAGAATCTACCTAATTTCCCAATTTGATACATTGTACTGGTTGATGCAATGATAATATAACTATCCAGGCATGCGACCATGTAGCTTCAGTGCTTCTTCTGAAAGTGATGCTCACAAGTGGAATGTCTTGGTGTAATGTATCACAGGGACAGGCAGAAAACAAATTTCCAGATGTTTTGGACTGCAGTTCCCAGAATTCCTGAACATTGCTCATATTGGCAGGGACTTCCAGGAGCAGGAGTACCAAACTCTGGAGATGCACTTTCTGCCCACTCCTGGTATATCTTATGCATACTTATTTGGAAGTAAACTCAGCAACCTTTACATTTCTGTAGACATGCAAAGAATTACACTGCAGGGGTGTGAACTGTGAGCCAGAAAGTCTCTCATTCAGATCTCATAATTTACTTTTCCCCAAGCTGGTGCCTGCAGAAGTTTTGGACTTTAGCTCCAAATATCCAAATCAGCATGGCCAGTGGTCAGGCATGTTCTCATAGCCAATTCCACCTGTGTCTCTGTGTACTCTATACAATCCCTTTGTATATAATGGCCCAAAAGGGTGGAATGAAGATTAATGTAAAGGAAAGGTAAGGAGCAGGGGTGGTGAGGAGACAATATACATTGCCTAGACTAGTCAAATGAGTATTTGCCTCTCTTTGATGGCATACTAATTTTGTACAAAAAACCCCCAGGAATTAGTGTGCTACTCGGGTGATCATCATGGGACATCATAGTGTACTTTCTCACACCACTTTTTGTGACCGCTTGGAGCATTCAGTTTCATGCAAACACATCTTGAGTTTCTGATATCTGACATGGCTGTTCTTTGGGCATTCAGAGTGCCTTGGAATGAGGCCCTCTTGAGTATGGGCAGAGCAGTAAGCAGAGATGTAAAGAAATGGAGGGGCACTTTTTTCCCACAGGGACTTTTTTTGTCCTGGGAGGAAAACTGGCCTTTTCCCTATTTTTCCAAGTCGCCCCAGCCCAGGTCTGCACACATCTAGCAGGAAGTCTTTCCCAGTGTGTGACCATAGTCAGCTCTTATGCATCTGCGAATAAGAAGGAAGGTTCAAAGAGGATAAGAAGCAAGTTGTCTAGCAACTTCAATTCCCAGCCTATTTTTCGAAAGCCATGTTTATTGTATTCCGTTCTTACATAGGTATATTCCATTCCGATTGCTGGCAAGTTTCAGACCTACTTAAATTCTGACATTCCCAGACTATTAGTTGCACTTTACATATATTTCCTTTTGACCATCAGGTTATGACAAAAAAGAGAACTGCTTTACTGAGGCAGGGTCTATTATCTAATACCACAGCAAGGAGACTTTAGGTTTCCTGGGTCAACTAATTCTTTTGTTTTGTTTTTACTGGAACCTTGAGGTCCACCCTGTGCAGTAATGGCTTGGAGGAGGCAAGGCCTGAAGGATATGCAGTCAGAATTAAAGACCAGGGAACTTTTGAGGATTTTGTGGCAGAGCTAAATTGTGCTTTCACACACCAACCATTTTAGTTTTCTCTTTAGCGTTCTCCATTCTAATCACCTCATTAGGAGAGACACTTTCTGTTCATATTATTCCAAGTGTCTTTTGCAGAAAAAAGCAACAAAGTCACCTTAAAGAATAACACGTTTATCCTGGCATAAGCTTTCTTAGACAATAGGCCTCTTCATCAGATGCATGGAATATTATGCACAGTACAGGGTGTTTATACAGTACACATTGTAAACTTTGAGGTCAGAAGTACCAATCATATTATTAATAGCAGTCATATGCAGCACAGTTGCTGATGATAAACATCCTAACATTAGACAATAGGGAATGTGATTTCCTTCACAAATGCCTTCAAATCACCCAGAGATTTGGTGGTAGATTCAGATCTACCTTCTGCCCATTCCCCGATCTAGCAAATATAAGGAAAGAATGCACAGTCCATGAAAGACTTGGGTGATGTGCAATGCAAGTGGGTTGTCAAGATGCTTTTTTCTTCCCTTGCACTTCCACATCAGTCCCCCCGCCCCCACTGAACATCCCGATTCCAGTTGAGGCTATCGCCGAGATGCTTTGTTAATGGCAGAAGTTCAGAAAATGCAAGCCCTCTAACTAAAGGATGCAACAAGCAGTATGCAAATCTTCACCTAAAACTGCTTCATTTCGGCAGTGAGCATTTTAAAGTCAAGAGAGATGTCAGTATGGGCTCCCTCAGGAGCTCTAAGGATCAGTGTCAGGAAAAAAAAGGGCAGCGTCAGTAAAAATTATGCCCCATGTCAGTAAATTTGTTAACAGGGTGGTTAGAAACCCTGGAAGCTGTGATTTTCTTTTCTCATTGCCCTCTTGCACCTGACCTTTGCACAGCTGTTTCACAGTATCTGGAGATGACTGAACCGTGAAAGGGTGATTACAGGAAAGGGGCATTTTAATGAGACAAAACCATCTAGACCAAGGAATGCAAAGGGACCATTCTCTTCTCTGTCAACCAAGATACGGAAAGTCTGCTTCTTAATCCAGATTAAAACAGAAGCGGTTTTTTTGCCAATTGTGTGTGTGTGGGTGCATGCGCTCACGGAAATCAGTTGAAGTTAATCCTAATAAATTGGTGTAAATAAGATGACAGAAAACTGGATTTCTCTAGGGATGACTAACTTTTCATAGACAGGTACTGTCATACCTGATTGGAAAAGCCGTAAGAAGATGCAAATGCAGCAAGCTCAAAGCAACCCAAAGTGGCTGTTTGGTACAGAAAGAAACCACCAAGAAGGATAAGTTAAGTGCCTATTGGGGCGAGGGCTACACCATACCAACATGGCTTTCAAAGAACAGACAATACAAAACCAATATCCGTAATTGTAAACCAACCAACAGTGTACCCATAAATGAACTGAATGTAAACAAATCAGCTCAAAACAAAAAGCAGTGTCGTGATTTAAAAAACTAAAATCTAGAGCATCCATTTTATTTATTTTTAAATAACAGCAAGGCCTCTGCAATAGTATATTTGATACAACAGCAGTCTGTCTATTCTCCTCAATCCAATCCAGAGATCAGACTGCCATTCAGGTTTTGTTGGGCACTTGGTTAAATGAGACTTCAGACAGTTCACATGTTAAATATATTACCAAAAGGGCTCTTTGTTCTCCATTCCACTTCATGCTAACATCTAGCAATGGCATCCTCTGCCATAGGCAACCACGGCTGCACTGTAATACAGTAGCATTATTTTATTACACTACATTTCTAGCCCGCCTTTCTTCCCATTGCAAGGAACCCAAGATAGCTTGCACGGTTCTCCTGCTCTCCATTTTATCCTCACATCAGCAACCATGTAAAGTAGGTTAGGCTGAGAGTCCATTACTGACACAAAGTTACTCAGGTGTGCTTCAGAACTGAGTGGGGATGAGATACCAGATCTCCAAGCCCCAGTTCAATGCTCTAACCATTTTACTACACTGGCTCTAGTATAGGGTTCCTCTGTAGCAAACATCTGGTCTTGTATTGCCTCAGTTGGACCTCAGTAAGATATTACTGTACTGTAAAGAATATAGATGGGTGTGTTGTTGTTTTGCTCAGAAGAAACAGTTATCCAATACTTTAATAATCATTAAATGTAAATGCTTCAAATGCTGTTCTAGAGATCCCTTTTTTGCTCTGCAATTTCTTTTCCCATTCCTTACCCTTGAAAGAACTCAACAGAACCTAAATGCCCTTCTCATGTTTTCTGCCATGTTGTACTTCAGGGTTACTCAAGTGCCTTCCTATGCAACAGAACTGTGCTTATTTCCATGTACTAGTATTTGCCTATTAAGGTATGGGAATCACATGTTGCTTTCCTTGCTTGGAATGGTTCACAATTGAATCAGTTTGATTGATTTAGTTTTTAACAGTTTGTTATCTGTTTGCTCTTTTATGTTTACCACTCTTAAAACTCCAAACCAGAATATGGAGTAATATATAAATCTTGTAAAATCCATCCAAAATACATAAGTAATCATAATAAATAACAAAAAATCTAAATTAAAACATGCACTGCAAGGAGCAGCTATAAAATATGTAGGCCAGAAATATATTGACAAAATAAGCAAGAGAAAGGAGACACAAAGAATAGTAAAAACCCATACCACCAATAGACCCAGTGGGAGAGTAATAAAATAATACAGCAGCAAAGTAGTGACATCCTGATGCAAATCCACATTTCAGCTATTTAAACATTTTCCAAAGTGTACAGGTAGCTGCAGACAGTTGGGTAAGGAAGCAGAGCCATTTTTTTACATCTCTTACATCAGGAGTGTTGACCTCAAGCCTGCAGGCCACATTCAGCCCTCTTGGGAGTCCATTCTGGGCTTCTGGTGTTCCTCAGATGGTCACATATCCTTCCCCTGGTCCTACCTTTTTTTCCCAACTTCTGGGAAGATGTTCCCCCATTCTGAAAGGTTGAAATGCCTCTCCTAGGGCATAATTGGTGGCAAAAAAACTTTAGGTTGGCATTTTAATATACATTTGGACTCACTGACTGCTGGAGTGTGGCTCCTGAGAGATTTTCTGAAGCTGAATCTGGCCTTGGGACGAAAACATTTCAACCCATGGGCTGAAAGCCTTTGAGCTGCTCCCCATGTAAGAAAGAAGGTGGTGGATCACGCCATCCTTTCTTCCACTTTAGTGTAACCTTGCATGGCTTGCTCAGCATTTCTGTAGCTGCTTCTTCCCTACCGGCCCAAAGCAGAAGTGCTTAAAACTTCTTATTCATTGGATGATCCATTCTGAAAAGATGAGAGAACCTATGCTAACGGAATGAAGATCTCATTGGATTTTTGGTTATCTGTCAGCACTACCACAACTCAAACTATATTTTGGCTCAGTTGTCAAGAGCCAGTGAGAAAAATAAAGAAGCCGTTCAGCAGCATCGGTCTTGCTCAGTCCAGATGTTTCTTTTTTGATACCAATTAACTGTGCCCGACACAGAATCCTTATCATTAAACTAAACAAGATACAGCAATGCACACTGTGTAGTATACTATAATGTCTGTCTCTTTGGCAGCCTCAGAGACTAATTAAATGTTGGGGGTGGGGTGTCGAGGGACAATAAATAATCATTCATGGAACTCATTTTACCTTGGGCTATACGCTTTACTTTGAAACCCAAATTGGATGCCACTGGTTCCTCAAAGAGTACAGTACTGAACTGGAAAGACCCATCTTGCTTTCACAACTCTGGCCTGATGCCAGGGAGCAATTAAAATGCAAGATGTCTTTTAATAACAGAGTCAAAGGAAAGCACTACAGTTTGCATGGTTTAGATGGAACTGGTGGCTTACTGGAGAACATCTTGCAGGCTTGTGCACACAGACGCCATTTCTCACGGGGCTTCAGGGACGACGCTGAGTGACAGCCTGCAATCACCTCCTCAGTTACTGGCAAATATACTCACAGTATGGCTATAAGGTATGAATTCAGTAATGGATAATAATAAAGGGTGGACAGTAACTCTGGCTAACATGCAGGTATTGTGCTGGTATTATGGATGGAATTATATCTTACAATACACGCCATGTCCTGACAATAACATCGAACTTTTCCTCTCCCACTGTTGTCCTCAGGGGAAGATCCCTTTTCTGATGCAGCTATTTAAGGAAAGCCAACATTGGCTCCAATTTCATGTTGCTTCTCATTTGGCCCTTCACTCCAACACCATCTTTTTTCATAACTCCCAAACCTGGGGGTGGGGATGGGGAGGGCATGGTAACGGAGGTTATCAATCTATTTTTCACAAATCCTGAGCCATGCATCTTCTTTTAGAGATCAGTCCTCTATCTGAAGGGCAACCCACTCCCAGTCAACTGTAATGGCAGAGGACCATCAGCAGGAAGAGGCAGACCTTGTCTTTGCCCATCAGCACCTGGACAGCAGACTGAATAAGCAGACACACAGGTGGCCACTTGATTGGAGTCTTCCACACTCTGGTCAGATGAGCTGCATTTCTGTTCACACTATTATCCATTCTAAATTTGCATATAGACATATATGTTAGCATATGAACAAGGATTGCAACTATTCTGGTTCGACTCTTTCTGGGTGATGCATAGGTGGCCACCCTGCAAAGCATCTTCTTATTTGTTGTGTGAAAGGTGTTACTTAGGCTGACCTCATCTCTGTTTTGACAGATTGCCATCTTCTTTCTCCACGTATAGCGATATGGCAGCTTGTGACAGCTTCTCTTTCCCCAGGGCAACCTTTCTCAGCTCAGGATAACTACAATACCTTTCGACAACTACAACTACAAGCGAGCAAAAAATTCAGCCCATCTCCATCTTCCTTCTTTCCTTCCTTCCTTCCTTTTTCAGATCTAGACATGCTGCTACCATTATCAAAAGAAAAGTGAACGATCCAGCACAAGAAAGAAAGAAAATGAAATGAAAGTGCGGAGATCATATTAACCAGATGAAGGAAAACACTTTTCCAACTACAATGGTGGCTGAAACCCATAAATTAGATGACTGAAGTAATAAGACATGTGAAATGGCTTTTAAGTCCACTACCAGCTCTACGCAATAAATTTCCACTGACATCCAAGCTTTTAGCAGAGGGTATGATTTATTGCTGTCTACAGGAAGAGAGCTTTCATGGATTATCTCTAAAGTGGCAAAACTGCATTCTGAATTTTTCAAAATTAGTGAAGCTGTATGAATGTATGAAAGCTCCAATGCCCCTTTTCTTTTCCCTTTTTAAATGGAAGGGCTCTTTGTTAACAAAGATAGCAGATGTACTTTAAAGGAGCATCAAACAGTGGCTGCTCTGGGTGAATTAGGGCCTTGTTTGCCTACACACAAGCAAGATCAGATATATTTCAGGCTTCCTTGTGTTTTATTAGATATTGGTAGAATGGGGAACATGAATAAGAGAAGAAACTGAATCCTTTTCTGAAACAAGAGCTTTGGGGCAGCAGTGCTGCAAGGAAATAAGCTATTTGGGGTTGGAGCAGGCAGGTACTATGATCTGGAAGAAAATCAAAGCAACACAGCTATATATATCCAAGCAACTGAAAGGTGCAAGAGGAGACTATTTACAACTTCCAGAGAGTCCAGATATGCAGGCAGCCCATTGGTACTGTTAACCAATAATCTTCAGGTGGCAGAGTGATTATAATAGGCCTGGAGCCTATAGAATCAAAATAGAGCATAGGTGATTTTGCCAGTGAAAATGGGCAGATTGTTTAAAGGATTGCCACAATGCTGGGCCTTTTAAAATGTAAGTGTTTATGAGGAACAAGCTATACATTACCTGCCTTAGTTGCATGATTCTAGCACTGAGTTCAGGGCTTTAAAAATAAATTGGCAGTGCCAACCCACCAATCCAGACCAAGAAGCCAGCATTGGGGATTGGGAGCTTTAACACTTTGCCCCCAACTGTGCTCTGCCTTGGACTAACCACCCCTTGCATGGCCAAAAGCCTGGCTTTTAAAAACTTATAAATCATTCACATGTTTTCAGAAAAGAACTGGGATTGGGTACTGATCCTTGTTTAGTGGCAAGCAATCTCAGTTTGTTTCAGCATAACATCAGTCAAACATTTTATTGGCCAACCAACAGTTCCCTGTAATTTCCACTGGTGACAAAGATGTGTGTGAAGAAGTGAAATGCATTTTAGAGGAACTTTATATATATGATTATATATTATAATATATAATAATAATAATTATTATTATATATAACTGAAGATGAAACTCAAATACTTTGGCCACCAAATGAGAAGGAAGGACTCACTGGAGAAGAGCCTAAAGCTGGGAACAATTGAGGGCAAAAGAAGAAGGCGACGGCAGAGGATGAGGTGGCTAGATGGAGTCACTGAAGCAGTTGGTGTGAGCTTAGGTGGACTCTGAGGAGAGGGGGGGAGGACAGGAAGGCCTGGAGCAATATTGTCCATGGGGTGTGATGGGTTGGACAAGACTTCATGACTAACAATGACAACAACAAATTATATACATTGAACTCAAAAATAAGAAACAGTAATCTCTTTCATCATCTTAGCACTAATCAGTTTTAGTGAGCAAAGTTGTCTGATGATGCAAACATATCTATGCTTGTGAAAAGATAACATGTGATGTTTGCTGACTTCTGTTGTGAGCTTTTTCTGTGGGAAACAACCTTTAGGGCAAGGGGTTAAGCTCTATCCCAGGACCTAAAATAACCAAGAACCTCCAAAACCTTCCTGGATTCATTGACTTGCTGCCCAAGGGAATCCCTGCTATTGCCCCCAGTCACAGATTAGGGAAACACCTGGGATGGATCACAGGGCACAGGTAAGGTGGGTCTGGGCAGAAATGCTCCTGACATCCCCACCATAGATCAAGCAATATCACAGGGCACAGTCATTCCCTCCTTGGTGTCTTTTGGACACTGGAAAGCTAGATGAGGGTTCATTTGGCTCCCACCCAATTCTGGTAGCACACCTCTGTCTTAGAGAGATGGACTAGTGTTGCACCTGTTGTGAGCAGGTCTCTGCAGCAGCCTCAGATGAGACATTAGATGTGCAGTCATTTTCTTATGGCTCAACAGCTTACAAAGCAGCATAAATCAAAAGGAAGCAAACTTTGAGATGTAGGAGAAGCATCTGCCCACGGGAAGAGTTGAATCCAAACTGAAACTTCTCCTCCTTCCCTGCCATTTAGAAGGATTCTGACTCCACCATCAGAATAGCTCCTGCTGCTTGCAGGCTAGACAGTAGGATTGTTGGGCACTTGTTAACTGGTCTGCTCACTTCACCTGTTATCTCCTGACAGCATCAAGGAGCTTGGCTCCACCTCCTGCCCACCACCTGCAGCCCTGAAATGTCTCCTTCCTTTTCCAGGGTAGGCTGGATCTCATGCTCTGTCTGAGGATCTTCCATAAGTAACTGAAACTTCAAAGTCATCAGCCCAATTCCACCCCTCCAGCACCTCCTCTAAATCAGACAAAGCCATCTGAGCATATTGTTGTGTGTGAGAGATGGACCCTCTCCCTCAGTACCCGTTGCAATGTTCTTTACAGATGGGATATGTGTTCCACTTCTGTTCAGAGTCTGGCCAATCACCACATTTCCTCTGCGTTAGACTAGCTGGAGTCTGCTGGTGTGGAGGACTACCTTTCCCACAGGATGTGTCTTCCAGAAGATACCTGCCATTACCTGCCCTGTATATGCACTTCTGAAGGGTCTCTGCTCTGTCCATGTACTGCACATTGCCACGCTGGCTTCATGAGCTGATCTTGGAGGTGGGAATGGTTGGAGGTTTGCTGGGTGCATCTTGACAGGAATGCTTGGAAGAAGAGGCTCTTTCAACACTATCAAGCTCAAATAAGTGTCTGGCAGAATCAGCCACTGTCCCTTGAAATTTGCGAAGGCGAGGAGCTCAACATTCTTGCCAATGCAAAGGGATTCTGCCGTGTTAGACTTTCACTGCTACATCTTTTTCGAAAGGCAAAAGCAGACTCATTTTGTAGTGGTGAATGCAGTGGTGAACCAAATGAGGGAAAGTTCCTTTGAAATGCCAGGATAGCTCTAAGCCAATCACCCGTGCTGTTCGCGTTTTCTCTAAGCACCTATAAATGTGCCCAGAGAAAGAGATAGCGCAACACTTCTTTACAGGAGTGAGGAGACAGATTTACAGCCCCCTGAAGCCGTTATGAAGACACAGTGCCCTAAGTAGTGATAAGTGACAGGCTGCTTTAATGACATCATAATCCAAGAGAAGGCTATTACTTGTAGTGGCAGACAAGCACACCTTCTCTTTGGGCCAGCCCTCCACCCCACACATTACTTCTGTCCATGCATCTCTAAGAGCTATCTCTGTGCTTCCATCTTTATTCAAAAGTAGATGCAATGGGTCCAATCTAGATTTTAAAATCTCTTCTATCCCATATGCTAGGGTTCCAAACTGTATTGCTTCTCTTGCATTTAACTGTAGAGTTTTTTTTTTTTAGAAAAAGATGTAGCACCTATCATTATTAATGTTTATTATATTTCTATATTGCCATAGCCAAGCATTCTGGGTGGTTTACAAAAGATATAAAAACAATAAAATGCAATAGATAAAAACCCTAACTTTAATTTAAAATAGCAAAAAACATTAAAATAGTAAAAGACAATAGAGAATTAAAAAGGCTCAGACAAGAATAAAATGCACCTGGCTAATTGTGTCAGGCCCAAGAATAACCAGAGTGGTCTTTCAAGGCCTCTGCAAAGATGGCTGACTTGACCTGGTGCTGAAAAGATGGCAAATTTGGCACCAGGCAGGCTACAGCAAGGAGGTTATTCAAAATATGTGTGTGGCCGGGGGGGAAGCCTCTCCCCCTAGTTGCCACCTTCCGAGCCTCAGAGGAAGACCCCAACAGCTGAGCATAGCATTGTGTGTGGGACATATGCTCTGACAGGTATTGTTACCTCAAGCTGTGCACGGTATAAATTAAGCTTAGCTCATTGAATTGGGACCAGAAGCATACAGACAGCCAGTGCAGGTGGGCCAGAACTGGTCTTATATGTTTGGACCTCTTGGCCCCAGTTAACAAAATGGCTGCCACATTCTGCACCAGCTACAGCTTCTGAACTGTCTTCAAAGGCAGCACCTCGTAGAGCACATTGCAGTAATCTAATCTAGAGACTGCCAAAGCATAGATTACTAAAGCCAGGTTACCCCTATCCAGATAAGGTGCAGCTGGGCCACCAGCCAAAGCTGATAGAAGGCACTCCAAGCCACCAGTGCCACCTGGCCCTCAAGTGACAAAGATAAATCAAGGAGCCCCCACCCCCAGACTACAAACCTGTTCCTTCAGGGAGCGGACAACCCCATCTAGAGCAGATTGAACACCCCCCACATCTGGTCAAAGGGATCACCCATCAACAGCATCTCAGCCTTATCTGGATTGAGTTTCAGTTTGTTAGTTTTCATCCAGGCCATTATCACAGCCAGTAAAGTCAAGTCTGTTTGGGTTCTTCAACCTAATTCCCATGAACCATTTTGGGCTACATGCAGAGGCTGACATGACTGAACATTCCTTCATAAAACAAGATTCCCTTGAGCACTGAAAACCAGAAGCCAGGAAGAATGTTGTGTCTGAATTTTCCATGCAATGGAATTTTGTTTTTCTGAAAATGAAAATACAGTCATGCAGGCCTCTCCTGGAAGCCTGCAGTGAGTACAGCCCAATCACAAGTTTATCACTTGGGAAAGCCATGGTTCTGTTTCTTAAAAAGATACACAGATGCACAGCCTGGTCAAGAGTATTGCCCTGGCACCTAAATTTCATTAA
Organism: Varanus komodoensis; assembly: GCF_004798865.1. Classification (NCBI taxonomy): domain Eukaryota; kingdom Metazoa; phylum Chordata; class Lepidosauria; order Squamata; family Varanidae; genus Varanus; species Varanus komodoensis. The sequence goes on along the minus strand of NW_025335505.1, from coordinate 23,515,432 downwards.
ATTCCTTGGAAACACTTGAAGCTCTATTTTATGTTCTGGTTCTAGGTGGGCTGCCAAGCTGCTAACAGAAGCTAAAGGACCTGGTCAAGGTGCTAAGCAGAGAAGACCTGATCCTTGTGCTTTGATGGAGAATAGCTTCTACTGGGGCATTTCTTAAGGAGCAGGTTTCCAAGCCGTGATGTTCTCTTGAACATTTTTGTCATCAGGAATATTTCAAGCTATGTTTGGTGCAAAATCAATACAGACTTCTTTAAGGCAAGGAGTGAAAATAAATATCAAGACCAATTAAAATAGTGTGTGTGTGTGGGGGGGGGGATTTTTGGATTAGCATAATTTAATTAGCCAAATAGAATGAGGACACCCAGACAAATGCATCTGTTTTTCTCATGTGATGGGTGCCAAATGAACAAAAGTGGTGCCAAATGTCTAGTCTTTATTTGTCTTCTCTGTCAAAAGGCAAGAGAAACCTACAGAGCAGTAGCTGAAAATCATATGTGATAACGTTTGTTCCATGCTGAGTGTGAGCTATTGCTTCCAAAGAGATACTACTTTTAGCCACTGAGCTAGGTTTATAAAGATATTCCAGAGTTATTTGCCTGGACCAATTTTTCACAACTTTAACTTGGGAACTTTATGTAACAAGTTCCAAGTCTATTATAAAGTGTTTCTTCTTAGCAACTTCCTCTTTTTGCACTACTTTAGGTTTTGTGCTGAAGTCCCTTAGAATAATGGTTATGGGGGATCTCAATTTCCATGGGGGATCTGACTGACAGATCCATAATAGTCAGGGTTCATGGCTGCCCAGCACATGTACAGAGGTACATGATATAGATTTCTTCAAGAAGATGGTAATCTGAATGTACGCAATTTAACATCTAGCCCGTTGTGATGGCTGAATCACTTTCTGTTGAGCTTTAGACTCTCAGCAGCCTTTCCCCTCTGCAAGAGTGGGCAACCTATTAAAATGGTACACACACTGAGGTTAATGGATTCCAGTGGATTATGGAGAGTTCTGGGGGGCTTTCTTGCTGGTACGAATGTTTTCCTGTTGGAATCATGGTCATTCTGTGAAATGCAATAGGCATGATGGTACCTAAATAGCCATTCCATGTGAATCCATATCCTTGGTGTACACCTGAGCTGAGCAATGAAGCAAGAAGGAAAACAACTCATACCAAATCTGGCTGAACATAGGTAAGAACTCATTATCAGGTCTACTCTATAGCAGTGATGATGGCCAAAAAAAAAAAAAAAAAAAAGTTAATTTCCACCACTGTTCCACCTTCTCAGTATCACACACCACAGCATTTTGGTATGGTTTGTGGCTTGCTGCAATCCAGGTCAGGTGGAACACTAAGTTGCATGTATGTAGCAAAAGTTTATACAACAGTTTGAAGACAAAGTCACTCAGATTCATCATGAATTGGACACTGCAAGTAATCCAGTTCTATTACTAGAGTTGCCCAGAGCACTCTTGGGTCCAGTTTTATTGGAAGAGTTTCAGCTGCTGAAACTTGTCCAATAAAATTGCCATTTCCATCAGAAGCAGGGGGGACACTCAGTGCCAAGCATGTGTGCTTTTCAAAAGGAAGTACATTTGATATCTTTAGACACACACACACAATTGTCTTTTTAAACGTCTTTCATTTTATATGGCAGTGCTTTAAAATTAAGTCCTTGAGCTGAGCCCAGGCTTCTCCTAAGCCTGGAGCCTGATACTCATTTTGAATGGGATTACATGAGAATGTACGAAAAATCCTGCTGGATCCGGCCAAATATCTTATTTGCCCAGAATCCTGCTTCCCAAATTAGGTCTGTTGGCTTCATTTTTTTCACCCACCCTGAAAAAGGGCATCCTTCTAATATATGTTTTGGAAAGAGTGGGGCAGGTGTGGACAGGCACCTGCCAAGGGCCCACTTCCAGCAGAATCAAGAGCAATCACACCTGGTGACAGCAGCCATGAGACGATAACCTTACTGAGGGAGAGCAGCCAAGGGTCCTCAAAAACCTAGAGACACCACTGGGAACTAATTGTAATTGTAATTGTTTTATTTGTTACTTTTGTGAGCCGTCCCGAGGCTATGTAGCAAGGGGACAGCATATAACAACTTTAAATAAATAAATAAATAAATAAATGAGTAACTAGTCAACTGACACAGGGGGCAGGATTGGTGAGCTACCAAGTACACCAGAATTAGTTTGCTAGAAGCCCAGCAGTCTGTTTCCAGCTGCAGCCAGCCAGAGGATGGAAGTTCACAAGCTGAGGACAAAGGTCTTTGTCACTTGCCTGTCATCTGCATCCTTCATGCAATGTTCTGTGATGAAAAATGAGAATTTATTTAATTATCATTGCTAATAGCTGTCAGTGCACCTATTTTCCAAGAATTTCTGGAATCTGTTTTGGAAAGCATCGTTCCATGTATTTCTGATGTTTTGATTGAGAGTGCCATTATTTATGTGGCTCAGACTGCAGCAGCAATGGGTGCAAATGGGCTTTTTAAGAGGCAGCCCTCAAGGTCTCAGCCTGAGCAAGCTATGTGAGTGAATTTTATCCAGATTGTGAACCACCTAGAGAGGTTTGGCCGTTTGACAATATGGAAATGTTGGGAATAGATGGGATCAGGCACACAAACACAGCCAGTCAGTGCCAGCTTCAGGTTTTGGAGGGCCCTTTGGCAAGATACCCTCAGGGGTCCCCTCCCTCCTGGTTTCATAGAATCATGGAACAGAAGAGTTGGAAGGGGCCATGAAGGCCATCGAGTCCAACCCCCTGCTGTTGCAGGACACCACTTTACACCATCCCACTCAGATGGCTGTCCAATTTCTTTTTGAATATCTCTAGTGTGGGAGAGCCCACAACCTCCCTAGGAAGCTGGTTCCACTGTTGCATTGCTCTGACAGAAAGGAAACTTTTCCTGATATCTAGCCTGAACCTGGGTTGTCGCAACTTGAATTGATTATTCCATTTCTTACACTCTGGCATCAGCAAGAAGAGATCTTGACCTTCCTCTTTGTGATAGACTTTGGGGTACTTATACAGGAATAAAAGCGTTGGCTTATGCTCGTAATTATGCTCACCATGAAGAGCTTCCAGTGTTGCCTCAACCTGGCAAGCATGGCTTTTTGGGTTGGTCAACAAACCAGTCACAACCAACAATCCACCCTCACCAGGTTCAGGTGATAAAAGAAGCCACAGGACCAGCTTTGGCAATCTGGCACTCATGATTGCCACAATCCACCCTGCTAATAACCTGCCCTGAGTCCAATAAGGACCACACGTGCTTAATGCCCATGGATCACCTATGAAATTCCTGAAAAAAGTCACCCTACACAGTAGTGCCATTCCCTATACTGTGAGCAAGTGGATTTTGCAAATCAACTTCCTTTCTGCTTCTGCCTTCAAAGAGTAGCGTAACAATGTTTGTGGAAGGGAGTTGAATATTTTTATATTGTTGCTATCCTTTTTTCTTGGGAGCAAAGGAACACTGAGCTAAAATGGCACTGCCATAGTGATTTTCAGAAATGCTAGAAAGAGATGCTAGGGGCACGGAAAGAATAACAGCAGACTTTGCACTAAAAGGCACACAAACTTGCTGTAATATTCCACAAAAACAAGAACAAAGAAGGACCTGTGGATGGCAATAATGGCACACTGTCATATCGTGACACTCTGAATGCAGCCTCCAAGCAACCCAAGATCACCACCCTTTCCTGAACAAAATAATGCCCAATCAGCACAGTTGCATCCATAACTTTATCAGGCAAGCAAGCTTCTGCAATGCAAAGAGCTCTCCGACCTTAGAAAATAAAAATGCAGGAAAATTGAATCAATGAAAATGCCGCTGAAATTGAACTATCTGAATTGGGAAGCTGCAGTAGAAAAAATCTTTCATATTTTAAACCATGATGTGAGCATCATTGATATCAAAGTAATACTTCTAGGAGTAGTTGGACAATTTTTAGAAGTTATCACAGATCTCCCAAGCAATCTTTCTCATTTGTTTCCTTGTATCTGACTTTTAAAAACAAAAATAGTTAAAAAGTTTGCCTTTTCAAAATTTCCACAAAAGCCTCCTAGCAGAAGCTTATTACATATAGAAAATGTCCTTATGTGAGCAAGGCTGACTGGTGATATCCCCCCTCCCTTTTTTGGAATGCTATTTATTTGTTCATGACTCATATCCCATATTCCAAAGAAAAGCCTTCATCCACTTGGCAACTTCTCTCTCTCTCTGTCACACACACACACACACACACACACAGTTCCATTAAAATCCAAACACAACAGTACAAAGCTATGATAATAAAACTAATCAGTCACAATGTCATTCAGAAAGCTTTTGATCTTCCGCAAGCTGAATTGTGCTATGTTAATTATGAAGTCATATGTATGTCACTTCAAGATAGCTTTTTCCAGTGCAGGGGAACCCATAAACCACTTAGAGAGATGTTTCGGTATGGGACACCATATATTCATTGATTAATTAAAAACAGTAACTGTTAAAAGTTGATAAAACTATAAAAATGATGGTTTCAAATCCTTTGGATTTCTTTTTAGGATCTGGCCACCTTTGCTAGGAACCTTTGGACTGAAATACTTCACTGCAGAAGCACCATTAGCAATGTATTATTTAAGCTTGCATCCTAATGCCACCTGTTATCTGTCCATTGGTGGACTGTGATCTTATCCCTTTTGGGGCACAGTGCTAATGGTACCGGTTGGAATCTGATACCAGTATGGTTCATACATGCTGAAGGGTGCAGCTGCCCAACAGCCACACAATTTGGGAAGGTTGCAGTGGCTACTTTCTTACTTTGCCGTTCTCACTGAACCTTAGTTTTGATACTCTAATCTTGGGAGAGATACATATCTCTGTATCTGAGAAGCTCTCTCCAAAAATCCATGCTTAAGATGGTACAGTGGGCAACCCTCTCATCAGTTCCATACCCTGAAGCTGGTGGATGACTGAACAATTATATAAGCATGCCTGGTCCCGAGGAAAGTTCACATAAGCAGTCTCCCTACCTGGAAGGTAACCTTTTGCAATTCTTAAGCTACACAATGTAATGTTTCATGGGAATCATCCATAACACAGTGGACTGGAAATGCTCAAAGGTGGGACCTTCTGCCAAACTCCTCCTGTTTGTCAACCACATGTGGAGAGTTTGTGCCATGACCTCCTATCAGCATAGGTCAACCAAGGCGCTGCCTTGATTCTCAAGGTTAACCAGATGCTTTTCACAACATTTCAAGTATTCAGCTCCAATCATGAGGATCAGAATTTTTGAACATATAATTCTGAGCTTTTCATGCTTCCAAGGCATCTGTGGCAAAACTGAAGCTACAACTAAGGGGACTATTTGTATGTTATCCAACAGTAAGTGAAAAGATGATGGAACTTGTCATATCATTTATATGTGCGGATTTTTATGTACAGATTCAAATGTGGAAATAATGACTGTAATTCAAATACAAATACAATGCATCTTGCAGAAGACATCTGTGTACTTTGTAAAAGTGCTAACTGTTGATGATGCACTTCAACGTCTCTGCCTCCCCTTCTTAGTTTTCTTTACCATTAAACTGGACATGGATTGGACAAGCTTTCAGATAGAAGAAAATTTCAAATAGATGACCATCCTCCATAAAGGAAGACCCATGGACACCTTCGCCTTAGTCATCACACCATGGTAGTAACCATTCTGGTTTGCTTTACTGCACTAAAAGCTCATCACTTAGAATGACATAGCCCTTTATCCCTACAGTTTTTCCTATAATTGTCCAAAGAAGGCAGTATCTTAAGACAGGAATACCTTTTCTGAATGAACATTCTGCACAGAATCTTCTTGGGGCAAATGGTGACCTTTTGCACATGTCTAACAAGGAAAAGCAGGGCAAGCAATGCATTCCTGTCCCCTCTGTTGGTTTAATAGCTCTACCTGATTTTATTGTAATTTGAAACTGTCAGTGGCACTTGCCTACTTGATCTTTAGTTTTGCCTTTGCAGTAAATGGATTGGCTTCATATTCACAAGCAGCTTTGACAGGATGTTATGGAAGTGTTGCTTTTAAAGGGATCAGCCTTGCTCCCTCCAGTGGGTCACCCCAACAGAGCGGCACTGCTATGATACAGTCTTTAGGATCATCATGTGTATATTTCTTCTGAGCACAAAATAACATCCACCTTCATAAGAATCACATGAAAGGCAGCCTTCTAGATTTAGAGCCTTTTAGAGGAAGGGGCCTGTCTAGCTTTGGTTTACAATGCTCTGCAAAGAACTGGTACCCCTGTGTGATAACAGCAACAGTAAAGAAGTCTTGTTGGATCCAAATTTGGACTAGATCAACTGCACTGGTGAAAGTGAGTTTCCCACCCCCTCTTTTCCATGGCAGTCCTCCAGCCTCCTGACAATGCTGCATGGTCAAAAGTCCCTGCTGAAGGGGATGAGCTGTGGGGAACAGGAGAATCCCACAAAATTGGGTGAATGACATTTCAGTGAACAAACCCTTCTTCTCACAAAAGTTCTCTTCTTCTTGCAGAATGCAGATTGTGAATCCAGCCCAATAAGAATATGATTCTGACTATGTTCGCACTACAGATTTCTATTCCCAGGAGTGCCAAACATGCTGACAATTTATCAATATAAAATCAACATAAAATTCATTCCCACCACTTGTTTCTTTTTTGCTTTGGGCCTACAGCAAAAAATAAAATCAACCTAATACTAAAATGACTAACGGCTTTAACATCAGGGTATGATTCCAAAGTGACTTCTCTTTAAAATCTGGTTCCACAGAGGTCCACACCTCCTTAAGATAATGCAGTTGGTGGGATCCCTTTTCTTGGATAGCTTCAGTTTCCATCAAAGCTTTGTGGGATTGTAAAAGCACTGTAGAAGGACTGTGTCTGACTTGCACAGAACCAGTGATTAGATTAGTCATTGAATGCTGCTCTTCAGAGTCTGAACTTCTTCCCTTCTGTTCGTAAGAGATTGGAACCATAACCATTTCATCCAGGCAGCAGCCTTCATAACATGAATATCAAAATGGGAACCTGGAGCAATGAATGTGATAATAGCTAATATTCAAGGTCATCAGCACTCTGCAGCATTATTCACACACTGGAAGGCTTGCTTTATGACATCCAAATCAATGATACTCACAATTTACAGCAAACCTTTCATTGTTTAGAAAGAGTGAATGAGATTCAAAAGTGCTCCATTCCTTCTCTTACATCCAGCCGGATTCCATGAATTATTTACATTTCTTGTATGCTTCTTTTAAAAAACAATCAACCCACCCCGCTGCCCCACTTTACTTCCAATTTGACAGTTAGCTATCATGCTGTTTTCTGGCTCTTGCCTTTCCTGATCTGAGTACTCCAACAACTGCATTTTTCCCCAAATATAAAACTGCAAGGCTTTTGTCCAACAACGATTTTGATCTTTCCATTTCCACTTGGTTCATAAGTGAAATGTTTCCATAATACTGCTATAGAGAAGGTAGTTGTTACTACCTACCTACCTCCAGTTTTTGTTACAGCAAACATCTAGTAATTAGCCTTTTCTGTAATGCAGTTCTCTTGCTTAATCTGCTCAGGTATTAACTGATGAAGCAGACCCTTGCCAGTTCTGAAGTCAGGCCTGACTCAAATTGCTGAGTGAAGCTGCCATACATGGCAGTGCCAGATGAGCAGCTGAACCAATCCCAAAAGTCGTGGGTGGCACTACTGGGGCCTGTAAAGGTATTTCCAGAGTAGCTGTGGGTCTGTGTTGGGTCTACTTCTTGCATTTGCATCCTTGCTTCTTGGTGGCGAGCCTCTCCAACCTAAATTAGCTACTCTTGAGCAACTTGCCACATAACAAAGAATAAATGGAGGTAAATCTGGCATGGCAGCATTCAAAAAGTAGCAGGAGAGGCCTTTGGCCTCCTTGGGCACTTACGCTAGCTACTGTGGAGCAAATGAATTTCAGAAGATCAGGCTGAAACAAGGCTGAGCTAGAATATATCAACAGGTTTACTTCTATTGCCCAAAGGTTGAATCAGGGTAAAGGATTTTTATCACACTACTAGTGCTTAATTGGCTTGCCTTGAGCCAGTGTGTTTATGTTGCAAACAACAACAACACTGTGAATAACCAGTGTTAATCATGTAAGTATCACTTTTTGCATTTCATTTTCCTTCTATTTACAGTTCTTTCCCCGCACCAGTCTGTAGTGAATCTCTTCATAGCACCCCATGCATCTAATGAACTGGACTATCATCCACAAAAGCTTTCCCCAGGATAAATGTGTTAGTGTTTATGGTGCCACGTAGCTGTCTATGGGATATGTCACATTCTCTACCTCCTGAATTGTTCTGGGAAGCAGAGAAAATGGCAATGACCATTATTCCTAGCAGGGAACTATGCTCCTGAGCTTGGCCAGAGGATGGACTCTACCTAAGGAAAGATAATTCCAGATACAGGACCTGCCTGCTCCCAGCATTTCCATTCGCCATGTTTCAATAAAGCATTTTTCTTGGAAAGGGCAGGTACTAGCCATGTGTGGCTGGCTAGCAGCAGGGGTAATGTGAAAAACCTTATATTGAGATAGACCCAGACTCAGAATGGCACTGAATCAGAATGAGGCTCCCCCCCCCCCATTTGCACTTTCCCCCACCAGTATATGCACTTGACGTTCATTCCCATCACTAACAAACTATTAATCAGGTTACCAACCTGGGATCCTTAGGGTTACTAATTACCTCTACCCAGAATACTACTCCTTCATGGATCACTGCCTTGTCATGGCAAAGGGGCTTGCGTAGCTCAATGAAACTATGAGCTATGCCGTGCAGGGCCACCCAAGATGGACAGGTCACAGCAGAGAGCTCTGACAAAACGTGATCCACTGGAGAAGGAAATGGCAACCCACTCCAGTATCTTTGCCATGAAAACCCCATGAATAGTGCCAAAAGGCAAAAAGATACAACGCCAGAAGATGAGCCCCTCAGGTCAGAAGGTGCCCAATATGCTACTGGGGAAGAGCGGAGGGCTAGTACTAGTAGCACCAGAAAGAATGAAGCGACTGGGTCAAAACTGAAAGGATACTCAGTTGCAGATGTATCTGGTGGTGAAAGGAAAGTCCGATGCTGCAAAGATCTATACTCCATAGGAACCTGGAATGTAAGATCCATGAATCAAGGCAAGATGGATGTGGTCAAACAAGAGACGACAGGACTTAACATCGACATCTTAGGAATCAGTGAACTAAAATGGACAGGAATGGATGAATTTAACTCAGATGACCATCAGGTATACTACTGCGGGCAAGAATCCCTCAGAAGAAATAGAGTAGCCTTCATTGTCAATAAAAGAGTAGGAAAAGCAGTACTGGGATACAATCTCCAAAATGACAGAGTGATCTCAGTTCGAATCCAAGGCAAACCATTCAACATCACAGTAGTCCAAGTCTATGCCCCAACCACTGGTGCTAAAGAGGCTAAAGTGGACCGATTCTATGAAAGCCTACAACACCTTCTAGAATTAACACCAAAAAATGATGTCCTTATCATCATGGGGGATTGGAATGCTAAAGTAGGAAGCTAAAAGACAGCTGGAATAACAGGCAAGTTTGGTCTTGGAGTACAAAATGAAGCAGGGCACAGGCTGGTAGAATTTTGTCAAGAAAATACGATGGTCATAGCAAACACTCTTTTCCAACAACCCAAGCAAACACTCTTTTCCATCAAGCACTCTTTTGCAACAACCCAAGACTCTACACATGGACATCACCAGACGGTCAACACAGAAATCAGATTGACTATGTGCTCTGCAGCCAAAGATGGAGAAGCTCTATACTGTCAGTAAAAACTAGACCAGGAGCTGACTGTGGCTCAGATCATGAGCTTCTGGTTCCAAAATTTAGGCTTAAGTTGAAGAAAGTAGGGGAAAGAACTAGGCCACTCAAGTATGACCTAAATCATATCCCTGATGAATATACAGTAGAGGTGACAAATAGATTTAAGGAATTAGATCTGATAGACAGAGTGCCTGAAGAACTATGGACGGAGGTTCACAGCATTGTACAAGAGAAAGCAACTAAAACCATCCTAAAGAAAAAGAAATGCAAGAAAGCAAAATGGCTGTCTGAGGAAGCTTTACAAATAGCTGAGGAAAGAAGGGAAGTGAAAGACAAGGGAGAAAGAGAAAGATACACCCAACTGAATGCAGAATTCCAGAGAATAGAAGAGAGAAGAATGCCTTCTTAAATGAACAGTGCAAAGAAATAGAAGAAAACAATAGAATAGAGAGGATCTCTTCAAGAAAAATAGAGATCTCTTCAAGAAAATTGGAGATATGAAGGGAACGTTTCATGCAAAGATGGGCATGATAAAGGACCAAAATGGCAGGGACCTAACAGAGGCAGAAGAGATTAAGAAGAGGTGGGAAGATTACACAGAGGAACTATACAAAAAAGAGCTTAACGTCCCTGATAAACACGATGGGGTGGTCACTGACCTCGAGCCAGGCATCCTGGAATGTGAAGTCAAATGGGCCTTAGGAAGTCTGAGCAATAACAAAGCTAGTGGAGGTGACAGTATTCCAGCTGAGCTATTCAAAATCTTAAAAGACGATGCAGTAAAAGTGCTACACTCAATATGCCAGCAAATTTGGAAAACTCAACAGTGGCCACAGGATTGGAAAAGGTTCAAAAAGATTGGAAGAGGGAGAGAAACTAGAGATCAAATTGTCGATATACGCTGGATCATGGAGAAAGCTAGGGAGTTCCAGGAAAACATCTACTTCTGCTTCATTGACTATGCTAAAGCCTTTGATTGTGTGGATCACAACAAATTGTGGCAAGTTCTTAAAGAGATGGGAGTACCTGACCATCTTGTCTCTTGAGAAACCTATATGTGGGTCAAGAAGCAACAGTGAGAACTGGGCATGGAACCACTGATCGGTTCAAAATTGAGAAAGGAGTTCGGCAAGGCTGTATACTGTCACCCTGCCTATTTAATTTATATGCCGAGCACATCATGAGAAAGGCGGGCCTAGATGAATCACCAGTTGGAATTAAGATTGCTGGGAGAAATATCAACAACCTCAGATAAGCAGATGATACCACTCTCATGGCAGAAAGTGAAGAGGAACTAAAGAGCCTCTTGATGCGGGTGAAGGAGGAGAACGCAAAAGTTGGCTTGAAACTCAACATTAAGAAAACTAAGATCATGGCATCCAGTCCTCTCACTTCCTGGCAAATAGATGGGGAAGAAATGGAGGTAGTAACAGATTTCATTTTCCTGGGCTCCAAGATCACCGCAGATGGGGACTGCAGCCAAGAAATTAAAAGACACTTGCTCCTGGGGAGGAAAGCTATGGCAATTCTAGACAGCATACTAAAAGGCAGAGACATCACCCTGCCGACAAAAGTGCATATAGTCAAGGCTATGGTTTTCCCACTTGCAATGTATGGCTATGAAAGTTGGACCATAAGGAAGGCTGAGCGCCGAAGAACTGATGCCTTTGCTGCTGGCAGAGATTCCTGCGAGTCCCTTGGACAGCAAGACTATCAAACCGGTCAGTCCTAGAGGAGAGCAACCCTGACTGCTCTTTAGAAGGCCAGATACTGAAGATGAAACTCAAATACTTTGGCCACCTAATGAGAAGGAAGGACTCCTTGGAGAAGAGTCTAATGCTGGGAACAATAGATGGCAAAAGAAGAAGGGTATGGCAGAGAATGAGGTGGATAGATGGAGTCACTGAAGCAGTTGGTGTGAGCTTGAGTGAACTCTGGGGGATGGTGGAGGACAGGAAGGCCTGGAGGAATGTTGTCCATGGGGTCATGATGGGTTGGACATGACTTCACAACTAACAACAACAACAGAATACAGAATACCAGGCATTTTCATCAGTAAAAATAATTGTTTGTGGCACCCAGGCATCCACAGAATTGCCTCAGGCCTTCTGCTGTTGCCTCTCCATAATTATATTTTATAATCCCCTTTGCACACAAGAACTCAATTCAGGTCCTTCTCAATGCGTTAGAATCTCCTTCAAACTCATTAGCTCTATCAGAAGCTTCACAGTATCACTCTCTCTGCAAAATATTTCATGATGAAGTTTCTGTATTGCAGAAGTGTGAATTATGAATATTTAAGCCATATACACCCAGCCACTGAAAGTAATCCCATTCTTTCACCACATAAGCAAGTGCTGGAATGCTCCTGCCAGCAGCATTCAATATATTCCATTTCCTAGCAAGGAGCAGGGATCTATTATCAATAAAAAGGTGTCATGTAGTCACACTGGAATTATACTTTTCTCTACTCCATCATAGCTTCTCTCAAGTTCAGGACAAATTCTTCGATGGGACAAAACAGAAATACCATGTTAGTAATGATTTCAGCATCAGGTGTTCTCCTGACAAAAGTTGCTCTCCTATCTATTTTGACTGTATAATCCACTCATATAAACCACTCTAAGGTCAAGAGATCCATGTGTTCATCTCTTAAGACACACATTTCTACTTACCCAACTTGGTGCACTCCAGATGCTTTGGACTACAACTCTCTGCATTCCTCACGAGTGGGCGTACTGGCTGGGTCAGATGAGAGGTGTATCCCAAAACATCTGTAGGGCAGAAGGTTAATGTGGTTTACTTTTCAAGTTGTCCAAAACCTTTGCTAAAACAGTGATCCTGAGATATTTCTGCTTGAAATCCTTTCACCACTTACTGTGGCTCTATCTCCAGCCCTATCCCCTTGTCACTAGGAGCATCTAAAGTCATTCACACCTGTGATTCCTCTTTGGATGTGATAACTGTAACACAGAAATAATGTATTTCTTTAGAGGCTGTGTCCTTGCACAGTACAATAAGGTAACCATGACAACTGTGGAACCACATGGACAGAAAACTTTACTTGTTCCTTGAGTAGTGCAGGAGGCATCACGGAGTCAGTAGCATGCTAAATGGCAAAAGACTTGCAACGGATATGCTCTAAGCCAGGTCAGAATATCTTCTTAAACTCATGTCATAGTAGTAACAATGGCCAAGAAGTCAACTCTGTATATAGCTTCCATATAGCCTGAAGTGACTGATCCTTCCTAACCTTGGAAGCTAAACAGGGTCGGCCCTGGTTGAAGTCTGGATGGGTGACTTAAAATGTGGTAAACTGGCCAGAGAGCTTTGGCTATGGGAGGGGCAGAAATGTAATAATAACTCCACTACCACTGTGTTTGCACAGTGTCGTGTTTGTGTTTTATGGGTTAGCGAAGGGCCTCTTTAGAACAGGCTCTGAGATGCAACAGCCTGGACCCTCATGGGCCCACTGGAAGGAATTGGCTGAAAAACTAGCACATAAGGTCACTCCCCTCCCTGCAGGCTTGATTGTCATTGATCTGACCAACTGAACGCTGGATAGGGCTGGATCACTATCTGTAGTCTTACTATTCTGGATTCTTCTCAGCTTCTACAGCATGAGGACATGGACAAACTGCTTGGTGGCTTAAGGGTTAATACTCCTTTGACCTTTGCCCACCTGGTTAGTGACGTCTTCTGGGGATGAGGTAGAGACCTGGACATCAAAAGTAGTTAATGCATCTTTGAAAAAATGTTGCAGTCCCCAACACCTTACACTTTAAGGCTGAAAGGATACTAGTGGAGTCTTTACTGAAGAAACCAAATTTATATCCAGAACAAGTACTGCTCAGTTGAGTGCATATTTGTGCACATTTTTCAGGTGCATTTTTCAAAAGCATGAATGTTCTCTTTTCCTGGGCCATGAATGACATTACAAATTTGGACCAACTGCAAATTGCATGAGTCCATATATGGTTTGCGTGGTGTGAAGAGACTACATCTTGATCAAAAACCAACTGACAAAATATATCATACATCCGTATCTGGGACCAACTCAAGAGTGGCTGCAAAAAGAAGTTGCATTTCTTTGTCTGTGTGTACTGAGGTTGTTACCTCGACGCTGACAAACATTCTCTGAATCTTGATTAGGTAAGTAAATTCGGTATGAGGTTGAGGAGACAGCAAAGTACCTCTGCTTTCCTGTGTTTCTAGTGTTGCTTCAGACTAATCCCCATATGAACATGTCAAGAAACTCATATCCTCTGAGGATTCTTGAAAATGAAATGCTTGATCCTGAAGAAAATATCAGTGCACCTTTTGCAAATTTATTAAAGTTGATTGTCGTATCACATAGCAACCAGTTCCATGAAGCTGAACAATCTTAACCTTTGTGCTAGAATAACATCAATCACTTTTGAGGTTGGTCTCTGATAAATATATTTAAAAAAATGTCTTGCATTTAACTAGAATCAAAGTTTCTCCTTTGGAACTTGTGCTACTATCAAAGGCTTGTGTTGTTCTTATCTGATGCAGTTCTACTTGCTCCACCCTTACACATATTTTCTATTGACTGTACTTGGTGGAAAAAAGGGGAAAGAATCAACAGAATCTTCTTAAACTACCTTTCTTCTTATCAAGTGAACACACTTACTAAACTGGCATGACTAAAAGCATATTCTACACCATTTCTTTTGCAACTCAACAAAAAACAAAGCAAAGCAAAGTGACAAAAACCCAAAATGCTGTATTAACATTAACATTTATGATGCACATTTCTAGCATTCCCTTTTTAATCTCAAAAGTTCTGCATTTAGTCTTTAACCCCAAATCTTGTCACAGTCTTGTTAATATATTAAATCAAAGTTAAATGTCATAACGGATCAAGAACACACCCCTGCAATGTATTTATTGAAATCACAGGACTTGCTGTGATTTGTTTAATGTTTCTACGTTTTAAAGCAAATTAGAGCAAACTCTTGGAAAGGTGGCTGCACTGCATTCCAAATCACAGCAAACAGCAATTGGAAGCATACTTGGGCTTGTGCTGAAGAACTGTGTCCCAACAAAGGGTCTACTGGTGAAACCCCCCAAGATACTCTCCTCTTCAGCACTTCTTCAACTTTTTGTTCACTTGCTTCTTGCTCTGGACCAGGCAATGATGATAATTCAAAGGAATGTCCATAGCTTTCACTGCCTGCTCACACATTGGTTCTCTGCCTGGTAAGGAAGCTGGTGATAGCCATATCAGAAAGGGGCAGAGGAGCAGGAGTAGCTGGTGACCATTCAGGTGGGAAGGTAGATACTGTGAATGAGACAGGCAATGGAGGGTCAGGGTCTCCAAACACCTGGAATGGGCACTGTACCAAATGCCAGAAAATGCAAAAGCAGATCAAAATTATTTCATCTCATTCTTCTCCCAGGGGGGCAGGGGGGCATCAGTGGGGAAAGCTCACTTGCCTGAACTCTCTCTGGTTCTTTGCTTGCCATGTACAACCCCCCCCCCACCCCAATTCATCTTGTCCATTCCTGCTCTTGACACAAGCTTAATCTTTAGGGGTTCTAGTGTGTAGATTGTCCTCCTTGGGCATTGAGGTGGGGATCAGAATGAAATTCCAATCCCTTCTAGCTTTATAAATCTAATATTTGCAGGATATCATAATTTAAATTCCCATTTTATTACAATCTCACTGACAATTTTACAAACCCCATTTGGGATTCATCTGATCAAAACCTTTCAATTTAGCTTACCTTGTGCTATTAGCAGATTTATGTGGTAAGAATGAATTTCTCAAACTTCATGACATAAGAAAGATCACTTTTATGAAAATTAGGTCCTAATTAAGAAATTCCCTCATTATCACTGTGAAGTTAACTACATCACTCCGGGAAGATTTGGTTTCCTCATTTTCCTTTGGTCCAAGATGGCATTCACATTTATTGTGGAGGAAGGAGACTCAGCAATGGAGAAAGATGCAGAGAACTGAGGGGTAGGTCTGGGTTCAAGTTAAACAAAAAAGTTTAGACACTTCAGTAAGGCACTTCCCTAGCCTCAGTTTTTGAAAAGACTGGCCCATTTCATTATTCCCTTTCAAAGACATCTCTGAGTCCTCACATGTACAACTTGAAATCTCAGTTACTGTGAATTGCTTCTGAGGCATCATAACAATGTTACGTTATTCAAGTAATCATGTTCTAAGTTGATTAGCAGATGTACCAACGGCTTTGGCCCAACTTCTGCCATGTTAATATATATCAAGGGGGTGGAGTTTGGGTCTGCAAAGCTCTACATTGTTTTTACCATACTACTGTTTTTACTATATCAACCAGAGCTTTAGAATTTTTTTTAAAAAGATGGGCCTCAACATTTGTTTTGAGCACTATAATTGAATGGATCTCACCATCCTTCAACTCAAAAAACCACTTGGTCTTACACCAAGCTATCTTCAATTCAGCAATAAAATTTAGGGTGGGATGGGAGTTACTACAATTAAACTGAAAGTTAAAAATCCTTGCCAATCGAATGCAAATCACACAGGGATTACTTGTAGAACCAGATATGCCTTTTGACACACCTGAATTATACTGTACTATCGTTTTTTGTGGGTACATAGAGATGCAAATTAGCTGCAACCATTTGTGCTATTCTTCGGATTAGGCCATCCATGTGGAACTTGGTTGTCACCTCTGTTCTGTATCATCACATGCTCTAAATATAGATCCATCAGGTTTGGGGCAAATATGAAACACTGGTGAGGAATTTTAGGTAGCTCTTCACTAGATGCTGTGGAATTCCACACTGAACCAGTCAGACATTATAACATTCATTAGAATACATAGGTACATAGCACTGGAATGTGGGAAGGAGCATACAGCCATGTGTCTACATATAAAGAATGCATACCTTGTACGTAAATTGGGTTTCAAATATGACCAATAGGAATAGCCAAACCTGCCAGTCCAGGAAAAAAATGTAGTACAACATGTATGTCTTTTTTATCTATCAGTATATACGGTGTGGGGGAAACCAGAAGATGTATATTCCCCTTTTCAGGCTCAAAACAGACAGTGAGAAACACATTTTCTAATATGACCAGATAGCATTTGTTCTTGGGAGGATTAGAACTACAATAAATAAATCCATAAATACGTATTATTCTTGCAGTGAAATATTTTCCAAATGCAACAACAGCAAAAATAGATGTTACCCTTAGTCTGTCATATGCTTTGTTCTGTTTCCAACAGCAGTCTGATTCAGTAGAAACCATAAAATACTGGAGAGCAGATTGGCTGTTCATGTCTAGATTTTGGCAGTCTGAGATTTGAGGATATCTTGAGCATAAAAATGCATCAGAAGAGGGTGTCCTACATGACTACAAATGGGAAGCAAATGTTAATGCAAATTTCCCTAACTTGCATTTGATCAATATGCAAACTGAAACACAGTCATATTCAATATTCTTATTTCTCTGGATTTTGCAATGTAGCTCACCAATGAAAAAATGCATATAAATACTTATATTCATTAAAATAACATACAAAATATATTGCATTAGGAAAAATGTCTTACTAAAATGCATGAATTATGCAAACTTGCAAACAAAATACATATGCTAGGAGAAATGCACATGAAAATAGATATAAATGTTTGTGTTGATTTTTAAAAATGCTAAATAAAATGGGAGAAAATGAATTTAAAATTGGAAAAATTAGACCCTGAGGGAAAGCAAAATTATCTGATTTGTCCATTGTTAGGACTGAGTTCTCAGGCTGATGGCTAGTTTATTCACACATGGAGTGATGGAGAAAACAACCCTATAGCCCCTGGACAGCATCTTAGGGGCTATGGGATATTTTGGATTTCCATTTCCAAGGTCAGAGATAGTTTTCCAGCCCCTACAAATCAGACCTCCAATTCTTGAAGCCAGCAAGGAAAGAATCATGTCAACTTCTCTCTGAAGTCAGGAAAAAAACCTCAGAAAGGGAGCAAAGGGATAGGGAGGGGAAGAGACTAATGTCTCCAAGACATTCGATTTGGATGGGGAAAAGCTCATCTCATGCAAAAATGGGTAGGAGGGCAGGGAGGCAGAGGTCACATCTGCTGCCACTCCTACTCTGCACCGGATGTCCATAAGTCTCCAAGTTTGGGGGTTTACCACCACTGACCAAACAAAATCTTGTAGCTATTACAGTTGATCAAAGCCATCATGCCCAATGGTGAAGGATGGTGGTAACTCCACTCCAGCAACATCAGAGGGACCATGTATTTACACCTCTGGAGCACACCAAAGAATGTCAGAAGATCAGTCTATGCTTTATACACTATAGGAAAACCTTTGACGGTGTAGATCACATGAAGCTATGGATAGTCCCGGGAAAAAAAAATGTGCCTTAGCAATAGGTTGTCCCAATGTAACCTGTATCATGTATCATGTTAGGACAAAATATGGAGAAACAGAATGATATCCTATAGGCAAAAGCATGAGACAAGGATGTATGTTATGTCCTTTTCTGTTCAATCTGTGTGCAGAAGATATAAGGAAAACTGGATTAGAATCAGAGGAAAGAGTGAAAATGGGTGGAAGATACACTGATAAGTTAAGATATTCAGATGATACTGTATTAATGGCAGAAGGAAGCTATGAACTGAAACAACTCTTGATGAAAGCAAAAGAAGAAAGTGCAAAAGCAGGATTGCAGCTAAGAAAACAAAGACAACAATTAAGAAAATTAAGAAAACAAAAATAATGACTCATCGAGTAGAATTATAAAATATTGTCAGCAATAAAGAAATTGAAATTGTGAAAGATTTTACATACCTTGGATCAATTATCACTTCAAAGAGAGATTGCAGCCAAGAAATTTGAAAAAATGACTGAAACTTGGAAGGGCAGCAATGAAGGAACTTGAAAAGATCATGTGCAAGGATGTATCACTGGAGACCAAGGTCAAGATCATCCACACTACTGTCTTCCTAATAACAATGTATGGGTGTGAAAGCTGGACAGTGAAAAAAGCTGACAGGAGGGAAATTGATGCTTTGAAACAAGGTGCTGGAGGAGAGCGTTGCACCAACAGAAAGACAATGAATTGGTGGTAGATCAAATCAAGCCAGAACCTTCCCTGGAAGCAAAATGGCCAAAACTTAGGCGGTCCTACTTTGAGCCCATCATGAGAAGGCAAAAGTCAGTGGAGAAGATATTCATGCCAGGGAAAATCAAAGGCAGAGGAAGAACAGCTGTGAGATGGACCATTCCATAAAGGAAGCCACAGCTGTGAATTTGCCAGAGCTAAGCAGGGCTGTCAAGGACAGGACATTTTGGAGGGCTTTCAACTCATAGGATAGGCATAATTTGGAGACAGTTTGATGGCACACAGCAATAGCATGATGGGACAAAAAGGATGCTCAACATATCCTAACTGCTTCTCACCAGATAAAGGGTTTCACCGACAATAGCACAATCCTCTGCATGAACAAGGCAAACTGCACTAAAAGTAAAAGAAACTCCAAATTAAATAATAATTCAGAGCAGAATATTGTACAATGACAAACATCTACTAACAAACTCCACTTTTAAGTTCAGCACTGGTCACCAAAAAACTGCCAAAAGATTTAACCATGCTTGCCAAAGATTCCTATGCTCAGACTTTCATTTAATTCCAGCAGGAGGGAGTTACATGGATGGGAAGCAGCTGCACAACTTGTTTCATTGTTCTCCTGTTTTGTTCATGTGGTACTTGAATGGTGCACTCAAGGTGGAACTCAGTTTACTTTGGGCAATAGTGTGGAACAGAGCGAGAGGCAGCTTTTTCATTGTACTGGGCAGTTAGTTTGTGAAAGCAGGGCCTGGTGCTAGTGACCCATACTCAACAGGACACAGCCAAATTCATTCTGTACCAAGCGAAATCTTTATTGTTTATCTATTGGATTTTTTTAAAAAAATATATTACTCTATTCCCAAAGGCTCTGGGTAGTTTGCAAGAGTTTAAAACCAGTAATAAGTAAAATATTGACTAAAAAGACATAAAACTAATCTGATGAAACATTTATGAGGGTCAACCTCATGAAAAGCATTGTCTGCCAGCTATTGGAAGACATGTAATGTTTTCACCGTCAAATAGCTGTAACCATAATTTACTTTGCACTGCACAGACATCATAACAAAAAGGGAAACTATATTTATAAACAACTCAAAACTGCAAACGAAGATCAGATATAAACACCTAATATCAATGAAACATTAATGCCTGTTCATCTTTCATCACAGAATTCAGTCTTACCGCCAACTGGACAAAGTGTTGAGAATTTTTTTACCAAAATTTAGCTGCAACCAATGCAAAGCAAGTTACTAATCTGACAGTGTCCTTATTTGAGTTTGCCAGAAGGGAATTCATTTTCTCCAAATCTTACTTCTGTTGCCCCTAAAGCAACTGATAAAGAAACTTAAAGAAGCTTCTACTGAAGCGTCTGCGTAGCCTGAAGTGCTTGGTTCTGCCTAATATTGAAAGTCAAGCAGAGTTAGGCTGGGCTGAAATCTGGATGGGTGACTTGAATGCTGTGAGCCACCCAGAAAGCTTTGGCTATGGGAGTATAGAAATGAAGTGTAATAATATAAATGATAATATATCGACTAGGAATATACAATGCCTTTGTTCCAATTCACCACTCATTAACCTTGTTCCATTCAAGATCCTAAACACAAATCTGAAGGGGGTCCTTTTTAAAAGAAATATGTCCACAAATTCCTGAATTTGCAATTGCATTAAAAATACTTTAAAAATGCAATTCGAAGAGTGCTTTTTCAAAAATAATGTGCATTTTCATGCCTTAGTCAACAAGGGGAAAGTGCACATTTTTTTAAATGCACAGAAATGTGTAATGTGAAGTTTCCCATTTAACCAAAATGAAAAGCAGGTCACAAATAAAAACAGAAGCAAGCAAAACTGACCTTCAGAGTGAAGTCTGGAAAATTTCAGGAAGTGCAAATAGCCTGCTTCCTCCCACCCCTAATAATTACAAGTGTCAGTCACAGTTACCTTCCTTTGCAAATAGAAACAAGACTCAGAAGAAATTTTGCAGTATTGCAAAACAACCAGTGGTGTGTTGTGTTGCTAAATGCCATCAAATTTATTTGGGGAAGAAGTGGAGACAATGTTTGCCTCCTACTGAGAAAATAAAGAAATACATAGTATACATTTTAACTGAAGTGAACTGGGTTGGTCAATTGAGTTGGAAACCCAGGGTGAAACCCACCACAATGCAAAATCTGACCTATCCAAGTGACTGTTTATGTACATGATGAACCAGAAATGCAGACTGAATACCCAGCCATGTAGTGACAGTAACAGAAAACATGTCTTCATACTTTCCTCCCCTTGCAACTAATTTAGAACCTTTGTGAGCAGTCTTTCATTCTTTGTTGCCCATGCAATACAATGTGATCTCTATAAAGCTTTTCATTCTGACTTCTGATTTTAAAGGCCTTCCACTGGTGCTTCAGACCTTGAAGCCAAGTGCAAATTAATTTTAAATCAGTAGAGCTGATTAAAGCCTCATTGTGGCTGAACCCTTCATAGGAAGCAAACAACCACAAAAACCAAGAGGAAGGGACCCACTTGAACACAGCAAGGGTCGCCTCTTGTAGCTTGGAGCATGTGCAGTGCTTTTCGGCCCTGCTTCGCTGATACAAAACCATGAAAGGTTTCAGACTATTTACCTGCTGACAGAACAGAGCCAAATTTCCAGAGAAGAAAGTCCAGAAAGAATCAAAGGCAGTATGCTATTCACTGTAAACAGTGAACAGTTTCTTTTTTTAAAAAAGCAGATGGTAGAAAGGGAGGAGATGAACATCAAAACAGTTAAGAATAGGACAAAGTAGTTTATCTGAATATAACACTTTTGCTGAGCTGAAAGCATGCAGAGGCCAAATCTAAGAGCGGCCGCAAGTATGCTTGCTTCTGGCACTTTTTTTAATGAACCCACAAGAATCTGCCAAAACTGGAGACAGTTCTCAGCTATAGCAATCCAGTTGGCAGGAGTTAGCTTGGAATGGTGCATTGCCCGCCAGTGAGGGTGGGGCAGGGGCTGGACTTGGGAATGGGCTTGTGACCACAGGGTTCACAATGGGATGCAGGACAAGCTGCTCTGGATCCTGTCAGCTCTTGTTTTAAGCTAAATCGTGAAAGAGGTAATTGCAATGCAGCTACCAGTATGTGCATATTAAGAGTTCAGGTTTGTACCCCAGACTTAGTACCAGACCTGCTAGAAGCTGAAATAGAGGCAAATGTCTGGGCAGATCATAACCCTATAACTATGTCATTGAAAGGGACAGTAAAAATGCCCAGATGGAGGTTAAACAAAGCCTTATTAAAGGATAAAAAATTCACAGAATATATAAATAAGGAAATGCAAATATTCTTTCAAATAAATAAAACTGAAGAAATCTCTGCAAAATGTCTGGGATACAGCCAAAGCCTATGTCAGGGGGCTGATAATAACATTGTTGTTGTTAGTCGCGAAGTCGTGTCCAACCCATCGCAACCCCATGGACAACATTCCTCCAGGCCTTCCTGTCCTCCACCATCCCCCGGAGTCCACTTAAGCTCACTCCAACTGCTTCAGTGACTCCATCTAACCACCTCATTCTCTGCAATTCCCTTCTTCTTTTGCCATCTATTGTTCCCAGCATTGGACTCTTCTCCAGGGAGTCCTTCCTTCTCATTAGGTGGCCAAAGTATTTGATAATAACATACTCAGCAAAAATAAATAAAAGGAGAAAGCAAGAACAAGCTAAAATAGTAGAGGAATTGACAAAATGTGAACAAGAACTACAGGAAGATCCATCCAAAAAAGACCTTAAGGTACAAATGAATATTCTAAAACATAAACTGAACCTCCTGGATACAAATGAACTCACTAAGCGAAAGAAATTGACCAAACAGAACTTCTTTGAAAATGCTAATAAACCAGGGAGATGGTTAGCTTATAAACCCTAAACGGCTTGGGTCCTGGTTACCTGAAGGAGCGCTTGCATCCATATATGCCCAGCCGCCCCTTGAGATCGGCAGGGGAGGCCCTTCTCCGGGAACCCTCCATGAAAGAAATTAGGAGGGTGGGTACTCGGAGGAGGGCTTTCTCTGCGGTGGCGCCTAAGTTATGGAACGTGCTCCCCAGAGAGGTCCGCCTGGTGCCGTCGTTATTTGTTTTTCGGCGCCAGGCAAAGACCTTTTTATTCAAGCGGCATTTTAACTGTTAACATTATTGGTTTTATTCGGCCAGGGCGGCTTATTTTATACTGTATTGCTGTATTTTAATTTAATATTTATATTTTTAATTTCTATTATAATTATTTTAACTGATGATGTGAGCCGCCCCGAGGCTTCGGCGAATGGGGTGGCATAAAAATGTTTTAATAAAAAAATAAAAAAATAAATAAAGTAAAGAAGGAAAGAGAGAAGAGACTATTAAGTAAATTGAAGGATGAAGAAGGACAATTGCAAGTACAAAGTATACATATCAAGAAAATAGCGGAAGATTTCTTTGCAAAGCTATACCAGAATGATGAGTTTTCAACTGAGAAAGTAAACGAATATATCCAAAAGGGAGACCTGCCAAAGTTACCGAAGAAATACCAAAAAGTATTGAATCAAGAAGTAACAATCACAGAAGTAACAGAGGCAATTAAGAGACAAAAGAATGACAAAACTCCTGGCCCGGATGGGCTACCAGCAGAGTTTTATAAATCCTTTGAAGGAATTTTCACTACGCTTCTTAAGGATATATGTAATGCAGCATTGTTAAATGCTAAAATACCAAATACCTGGACAGAGGCAAATATTACATTAATACTGAAAGAAGACACAGATTTGACGCAGATTCAAAACTATGGACCTATATCACTATTAAATGTGGATTACAAAATGTTTGCCTCCATAATGGCAGAGAGATTGAAGAAGTACTTAACAGACTTTATTCACTCAGATCAAAATGGTTTCTTACCTAAAGGACAAATGAGGAATAACATGAGAACTATCCTGGACATCTTAGAGTATTATGAGATACATACGGAAAAACCAATGGCACTATTATTCATGGATGCACAGAAGGCTTTTGACAATGTTAATTGGCAATTTATGAAGCAACAACTAGTTCAAATGGAGTTTGGTGAAAAGTTCATTAATGCGATATTAAGCATCTATCAAAAGCAGTCTGCTAGAATTATAATCAATGGAGAATTTACAAATATTATAGATATACAGAAGGGTACAAGGCAAGGATGCCCACTATCACCACTGTTGTTTATATTGCTCCTAGAAGTGTTAAACAGAAATATCAGGGACGATATGGACATTAAAGGTACTAGAATTAGAGATGAAAGCTATAAATTGCAAGCATTTGCAGATGACCTAGTTTTCATAACTGAGGAACCCTTAGTAACAATGCCTAAACTCATACAAAGGATTGAAGATTATGGCGAGATTACTGGGATGAAAATAAACAGGGAAAAGACGAAATTGTTAGTAAAAAATCTAACACAGGAACAGAGAAAAACTCTGCTGGAACAAGTAGACTTGCAGATTGTTAAAAAGGTTAAATATTTGGGAATTTATCTTACAGCAAAGTGTACCTCTCTGAAAGAAGACAATTATGATAAACTATTTAAGGAAATTAAGAGTGATTTGGAAAAATGGGCTAATTTGCAGTTATCCTTGCTGGGAAGAATAGCACTGGCTAAAATGAATATATTACCAAAGCTTTTGTTTCTATTCCAAACGATTCCCATAAAAATTGACAGAAAATTTTTTGATGATTTAAATTTTCAAATCTTGAGATTTATATGGAGAAAGAAGAAACCAAGGATTAAACTAAAAATACTTCAGGAGGCTAAAGAGAATGGGGGCTTTGGTCTCCCTGATTGGCTGCTGTATTATCAAGCTTCTGTTTTAACGTGGCTAAAAGAATGAATAACCTTAAGAAATAAGAGAATCTTGTATCTCGAAGGGCATGATTTGCAAATAGGTTGGCATGCTTATATGTGGTATGAGAAGGCTAAGGTACATGGTTCTTTTTTATGTCATTATATTAGGAAATCATTAATGTCGGTGTGGGAAAAGTTAAAGACAAAATTGTATAATAAGTTACCAAGATGGCTTTCACCTATGGAAGCTCTTGTATATCCAAATGCATTGAACTTTGAAGCAATCGTAAGATATGACAACATTTTGGATAATGATGGAGGATTGAAATTGAATCAAGAAATACAAGAACAAGGATCTAATATCTCATGGTGGCATAAGGTGCAGATACAATCGAGATATGCTAAAGACTATAGAATGTGGGGCTTTTATAAAGATTTAACAGCATTTGATCAGGTGATACTTAAATCAGATGAGAAAATGATTAAAAGACTATATAGTTTCTTACTAGATAGGAGAATGGAAGATGAACAGCTTAAGGAAACTATGATAACATGGACACAAAACTTTGGATATAATATTGAATTAGAAAAATGGCAAAAGCTGTGGGAGAGAAATATTAAGGTAACATTAGCAACTTCATATAAAGAAAACTTGTATAAAATGTTTTATAGATGGTATTTGTCACCAAATAGACTAGCCAAGATGTTTCCAAATATGTCAAATGGATGTTGGAAATGTAAACATAAATTGGGTACCTTCTATCATATGTGGTGGACTTGCGATAAAGCAAAAAAGTATTGGATTAAAATACATAAATGGCTTGAGGAAATGTTACAAAAATCCTTAGCTTTTAAACCTGAAGTTTTCTTATTAGGCATTATACCTGTTGATATTAGTAAACAAGAAATGTACTTGATTTTACATGTAATTACTGCAGCGAGGATTGCCATTGCCAACACTGGAAAAGTGAAGAACCACCCACCGATGAACTGATCCTAAAAAAGATCTTGGACTGTGCAGAAATGGACAGATTGACTTCATCATTGAAGGAGAAAGAAGATACTTATTTCTATCAAACTTGGGACTCTTTATTATTGGCTAGAGAAACGGGACTTTGTATAGATTCAAATATGTTTTTAAGTTATCATAAATAGAACAAATGTGGGGGCTGACCCAGAAGGTCTGATGTTTCTGATGCTTGATGTTGTTTTTAGTTTTTCTTTGTATTAGGGTTATTTAGAATAAAACTTATTTAAAAAAAAGAGTTCAGGTTTTTGAAGGGGTGGGATTAGGGATAGTCATGGTTTTTCCACTTTTGCCCCTAACCTCTATACAGTGTTCACTACTATCCATGGCTTCAGGCATGCACCGTTGGCTTTGGAGGCTTGGAATCTGTCCCCCGCGGATTGCTGTTCAGTTGCAAAGTCGTGCTTGACTCTCCACGCTCTCATGAACCACAGCATGCCAGGCTCCTGTCCTCCACCATCCCCCATAGTCCACCCAACCCCACGCCCACTGCACCAGTGACCCCATCCAGCCACCTCATCCTCTGCCGTCCCCTTCTCCTTTTGCCTTCAATCATTCTCAGCATCAGGGTCTCTTCCAGGGAGTCCTCCCTTCTCATTAGGTGGCCAAAATATCTGAGTTCAGCTTCAGTATCTGTCCTTCTAGAGAACAGTCAGGGTTGATTTCCTTTAGGATTGACTGCTTTGATCTCTTTACAGTGGATACAGGGGTCCTACTGCACATCTGAAGGCCTATTGGTTCCCACTAACCTGAACAGAAGGTGGGTATGAAGGATACTTACTTGGATTTTTCAATTTCTTCTGTTTTTATTTTTTCTGGTAAGAGGCCTGGATCAGAGCTTGCTACTGTCAATAGAAACACCAGTAGCAGTAGTTTTCTACTTGCAGAGCTTTCCATCAGCGGAGGAGTACTTCTGCTAAATGTTAACCCCCCACCCCCACCATGGAATTGCAATTTTATCTCGGTTATGCGTCAATGTCCTCTGATCCCAATGCACAGAAGCATCCAAATTGCATTCCTGTGCATCCAACACAAGGTGCAAGCCCCAGGGGTGGGGTGGCCATCTCTGTCGACCCCTGCCTTGCATCCTGCATTCCATCTGAGCCATTGTTTTGTCCATCAAGATGATGTGCTTTACAGGGAGAGGGAAGGAGGCTGGGACAAGGTTAGGTTTAGTGCAGGGCATCAACCTAGCTTCCTCCCCTCCCTGCCTTGACAGTATGCACCCTCATCCAAAGTTGAACTCCAGACTCAGAGAGGCAGCCAATGCACTGGCTGTAAGAAGGTCAGAGCAGGGAATCTGTGTTCAGAGGCCCAGCTCTAAGATCATGGGATCTTAGTGGTATCTTATGCCACCACCCAGAGAATCTTGAGAAGCCACAGGATTGCACCCTTAGTAACTTTGGAGAAGTTGTTTCTAAGGCTGCAATCCTGTATGCCATGGATGCAGAGCATCATTTTGCCCCATGGCTGAACTGAATTTCAGGGAGGGTCTTGGAGGCCTCAGTCAAGTGATGGCGGGGGCCAAAGGCAAACTAGGTAAGAAAAAAATACCCCAAATACCAACATGATCTGGCTTAAAGTGCTTGCTGCAAGCACCTGAGCTTCTGGGAAGGCATTTCAATCTTTCTGAATGGGAAAGAAGCAAAACCAATTGAGAAGCCACCCAAAAATTGGTGTCTGTAGAAAGGCAATATGGCCGCCTGCAGACTAAGTTCTACACCATTGCTGTGTACACTTACCTGGAAGTAGATGCCATTTGAATCCATTAGAATTATTTCTGAGTACATTTACGAAGGATTGGTCTGACAGCACCATCCTAAGACACTATCATGTGAATAAATAAAGCAGGGGTGCATCTGTGTGTATACACACATGTGCATGCACACACATGGGCAATAGCCCATTTCTGGTCTGGTGTTCCAGCTGAACCATGCACTATATTTGTGATACCTAAAGAACAATATCTTGTTTTTTAAAAAAGCTTTGTGCTTCTTTTCTTCCTTGAATTATAATAAAGTATGCCATCTGTTTATTCATTTCAAATGTTTATCCCAAGACAATATTGGTTATGAAGTGGATGCTCTGTAACTCTCTTTCAGGAAGAGCCAAATCCAATGACTTAAAGAGATTTGTGCTAAGTTCTACAGAAATGAATTAGACCAATATTGTGCAGCAAATGTGAGTCTTTCTAAAGTCACATAAAGAGAGCCTCGGAATCTAAATCAGGACTAGAAAACATAGAGCTATTTAACCCTATTTCCTACCAGTTCTCTGACAATCCTAGCATGCTTAAATTTAAAAATATTTGCTTCTTGCTGAGGTCAGGCTATGGACTGCCCATTCTCTGTACCTGCCATACTTCTCAGTAGGCGGGTACATAGCACAAATGTGCTTTAAGGTGGGTTCTAATTGCTTGTCTTCAGAAGCCTGTTATCATTCTAATACAAAAGATTTCCAATGACAGGCTGCACTTCCAACAGCGAAGTCAGAATAAATGACGGAAAGCTCTGAATGCTGAGCTCCAAAGTCACCTAGATGTAGCCTGCAAAGTATTATTTCTCTGGGCCTTTTCAGAACAGATAGGGGTTCTCATACAAGCCATACAGAACTCCTACATGGTTAAAAATCCAGGACCCAATGCAGATGCATGTGTGAGCAAGAGATGTCTGATATCATACCCATTACAACCATAAGGACAGGTTCCTTGCCAGAGAGGGAGGAAACATTTTTGATTTTCCAGAAGTTACTGTCTAATTGAGGCAGGTTGATATCAAAATCAGATGGGTTTGTTTGTTTGTTTGTTTGTTTGTTTGAAGTAGAGGTACAGTTCCTGGACAAGAGGTGCTGATTTTCAGGTCCAGCATCCCAACCTAGCCTGCGTCTCAAAAGGCTTAGTCACTACCAGCAAGAACTTTAAGCTAAAATGTGCTGTTAGTTTTTGATTCTAGTCCAAAACTAGATTCTAGTCCAAAACATGCGGCCCTGCACAACCCTAGCATGTCTCCAAAATTGAAGCTAGCCCTTGGGCTGCAAGAAACTCAGGACCTGTCGTGCTAGATGAAGAATCTGAGTGCAGCAATCTGCAGGCAGAGAAAGATACAGTGGGAATGGGTAAGAATTTTGATCAGTTTGCTTTTTTGATCAGAACTTACCAGCGAATGCACATTTCTCCATAAACAGGAGATTTTGGTTTGTTTAAAAAAAACCGAAGTGAGAGATAGCAAAGTTGATCCAAGTAGACAGCTCTGAGTGCTTACCTCTTCCAAGACTGGGTTGTGTCAGCCATCGCTGTTACTGCCTCCTTATTTTTTGATACACCGTCTCTGTTCAGATCATTTCCAACAGCACTCTCCAAAGGCTTCCCTCTTCCTCCTGCAACTGACAACATCAGCAGTCATTTCAGCAGGCTGTGCTGAAGGAGACGAGAGGGGAATTGGGCCTTTCCATCAGCCCACTGGAAGAATTCATTTGGTTTTGCCTTTCTCTCCCCATTCCTTGTGTTTGTGTCTTTGTAGCCTGCAAGCTTGCAGGTGGGGACTGTCTTGTTTCACTGATTCTTTTAAGCCTTTCTGGCAGCCCTTTGGACTGAGAAATAGCATGAAAATACTTAAATACAGAGAGGCATTGACAACAAGGTATGCTCTAGTCTGGGAATAGCAGCACCTATTGAATTTGGCAGGTACATGGAGGTGAGAACTTTGTCCGGCTGATTGTCAGATGACCCCTTACCAGCATTCATAGATATTTCTTAACAAGAAGGAAGGAACATGAGACTTTAAAAAAAAGGGAATGTGGGAGAAAGTGGACCTATCTTTTTCCCCATCTATAGTGAAGACTACACAGTGACAAACAATTGAAGCAACTGAAAGTGGGTTGACTTTGTTCTGCCGGCCTCTTTGAATCAGCACATGCTTATGGTGCACTCAGATATGCCAGGACTTTCAAGCTGCTCTGTGCTGCTTGTGACACAACCAAGCAGGGCATTCTAGAGTCAGGGCATGGGTCAAATACACACATAAAATTAATTACTGTACAATGAGGCAGGCAGCATTGACCAGGAAAACAGTGGATCCAGTTTGGAAAAGGCTTCCCCCACCCCAAATTATCTCACTCCTGGCTCCAATGAAAAAAAGATAATGCAATAAAAATACTAAGAATGGTTCTTTCCGAATGTCATTTCAGCATTTGCATGTAACAAGGCATTCTTGAATTCTTCAAGGAAGGATACACACTCTGGTATCATTACAAGAGCAAGAGAATGACAGCAGCGATTCAGTAGCCATCAAGCATACTATGAGCAGCAGCTGAGACATTTTAATATATACCAAAGATCAGAAGAGAAAGCACTCTATATGTGCTAGCTAAGCCTACAGGCATAGCTGAGATGAAGAATGAGATGACAAAAACAAAGATAATAATCACTCACCATGCAAACGAGGCCTTACTAGCAAGCGTATGACTACAGAACTACTGCTAATGCTGAATTATAGCTCCAGCCCTTTCTTCAGCAATTTGCCACTGTTTGTTGGTGGTCCATATGTCTGGGTTTTTATCATTTCATTTTCCTTTTTGCTTTCATAAATCATGAGAGGAAAAGGTACATATATTGCAGTGATTTGAATGCCTAACCAAACCAAAGCCTTTCTTTCCTGTTTCAGTGATGGTAAAAGACATTTCTGCACGCAATGGATGGAAAGAAAGGTTGGCCTCTTTTTTCCCTTCCCTGTCATTCATCCCAGTGCCACTTGGCCCATTGGCCAAGCTGGTGGAAGCAAGTAGGTTGCCTTCCAATGATCCATTTTTCATAGGGCTGCTTGAACTTAAAAAAAAAAAAAACCTGGTATGAGTGAAAAACTCAGTAAATTTTCTACACTCAGTAAACTCATAGAAATTTCCTAAATAAATAAATAAATACTTGGAGTCAAAGAACCAGTGAAAGCTTTAAATTCATGGAAAAGGTCTAGAATCTATGGCAAGTGCCAATCCTGCATTAAATTCTCTTCTCTTTTCCCCAGCCAAGCAATAGCAGATTGAAGAAACATACCAAGAAAGAACAGCAAGGAGCAAGTACCAAAAAGGGCACAAAAATGCATGAGAATAGAATGTTAGTTTTTTTGTGGCGTCCTCACCCTCACCAAAATTCCAAGCGATACAGCAAAAACCGAAACACCCCAACCTGCCAATACCCATCTGTCTAGCCACTGAACGTCATAGTTCTCCCTTGGCACTCTCCATACATGGAGTCCGCATGCAGAGAAGGGGACCGGGCTGTTGACACCACCTTCAGTGTCTGGCACAGCACTTGCTGTATCCCCTGGACATCTAGGACCGGAAAAACCCATGCTTGAGTGGTTGCTTGTGAGCAGATTTCTCCAAGATGGATCACCCACCCCTGCACAATCAGATGCTGTGGTCATGCAGATGCTATGCATGAACAGCCACTCACAGGCTGCTATGAGAAGTGATCATAATGCTTAAAAACCTGCAACATGTGGGAAAGAAATGAGTGCCTTGGGAAATGTTCCTTCCATCCCACCCACTGCCTTTCAGTTTCTTAAAAGGCTGCCTGCATTTTGCTCTAAAGTGTTGCTGCAGCTATTTCTCAGATAGCATTGTTTTCCGGTTCCGGCTCTCACTGCTGGTCATAAGGCCCATGCAGGTGATCCAACCATTATGCAGTTCAGTTTATTTGTTTCAAGAAACCCAAACATCATTCTTGAACAGAGCACTTCTGTTACTTGGAAAACACAGAACCGCATTATTTTGTCACATGGTAAGATACTTCTCTAGGTTTATTCAGCTATCATGTCAACTGCAATAAGAAATGATATGTGGGATGTGGCTGACCAGATGATACCTGTGGCAGTTTTCCTGTGAATGGCAAAACTCCTCCATGTCCATAATGCATTCTGAACATCACTGTTTTTACTCCTTAGAGCCCAGATGCTGTGTTACACCACCACTGAAGCCTAGGTACATGCATACAGGCCTGTACAAACAACCAAGTATGACAAACTCTTGCTAGAAGTTTTCCCTTGTTTTATACCTAGTAATATATCACCTCTTGAACTTATAATCACAAAAGAGAATGTGTTGGTCTCTCCTTTTCTCTGCAGCATAGTATCAAGACCATGACACCTAGACAACTGAAACTTGGCATGCATTTTGTGAGAGCCCTAGGGGGCTGCCCTGCAGTGTTATTTTGTTTTTAAAACACAAGAATTGATATTATTGATCTAAATGTGTCCATACAATTGATCTGCAGCCACTAGGAGTATTTATTTATCGATTTATATCCTGCCTTTTTCCTACAAGGGGCTCAAGGCAGCTTACATCATTCTCCTCCTCCATCTTATCCCCGCAACAACAACCCTGTGAGGTAGGTTGGGCTGAGAGTCTGTGACTGGCCCAAAGTCACCCAGTTGGCTCCATGGCTGAGCGGGGACTGGAACCCAGATCGTCTGAGTCCCAGTCCCATGCTCTTAACCACTACGCCACACTGGCTCAGACAAGGTGAACACAATGTGACCAACTGTGACAGCAGTGTAAATTTTCCTGCCGGTTCCACTGTATCAAACAAAGGGTTGTTCCAACCTGTACAAAGCCAGGGCCATTCACTAACAACTAACAAATGCAGGTTATGCTTTCACCCAGCTGTAAATCAAACATTTTTTTAGGGTTTAAGTGTCAAGCACAGTCCTCACCCCACACAAGGCCCTTTCTCAACTTTTCCATTGTATCCCAACCAGATGTTGCACCCTGGCCTTTGAATTAACCCTTGGAGACTACTGTTCCAAGATGTCAAGCAACAAAGACATCTTCTACTTGTTTGTCCAGAGATGTCTATACTTCCACTGTGAAAGCCAGTGCAAAGTCATGGTCAGAGTAGGGTTTAGGAGATCCAGGTTCTAATCCTCACTTGGTCATGAAGCTCCCTGACTCTTGGCCTAATCTACCTCATGAGGATAACAAACTCACAAAGGTTGTTATGAGGACAACATGTACAGGAGGATGACTATGGAAGCCAAATTAAATGTAAATTTAAATGGTGAAATGAATAATTCAGCATGCCAAAGAGACCACCTCCTCCAAAATATTATGTTTAAAAATGTTAACACTGATACTGTCTTCTCAGTCTTATCTGTACCATCTAAATTCTGAAATCAAATAGTAAGGGAGCTTTGAGCTTGGTTCTCAGTGGCCTTTCAAAGTTATGGAATGCTGTTAAAGACTTGCTAAAGCCTCAGATATTTATGAAATGCTCTAAATTAGAGTGCTGCTGAATTTATCCTCCTGGAATTTTTGTTGACTTCAACATTCCTGCAGAAGCAGGATTGACTGGGTTGAAATAGAACTTACCACAGTTTTTCTGTGGATCCAGCATAGTAAGCTCAAGGCCATGCTAGACCTTACTTCACATGTGCAGAGATACATTTAGAACTAGATGTGGTCAACAATCCCCCTATACAGGTGTTCCCAAACCAGTTAAACCAGTCCAGAGAGGTAGAGCTAGCTCCACCCTGTCCTATACAGTTCAGGTGGCCTCTATTCATGGAAGGCAGCTTTCTACGGAGGAGGGCCTCAGGTGCCCATGGACACTCTCCAGAATTCTGAACACTGAGTTTGCAGTGTTCTGGACCATGAGAACAGCCTCCATCGATAGCAAATGCTCTCCCATTCAGAAAGTCACCCTTGATGAGTAAGCGGGTGATGGAAACATATGGGCAGGAAGACAGGACTTAGCATTCTACCTATCCTCAGGTGAGTTTAGTCTAACCAGTTTAGGAATGCCCAAATAGGGCTAATGTCATGGACCATGGTGATGCTATTCACACATATGGTATGAAGCCATAAGTGCCCTGGTGAGGATCCTTCTCATGCTTCTTTGAGCCTGGGGCAATGGTGCCACTAAGATGGCTTGTCTTTGCTGCACCTTACTCCTTTCAGGATAGGGATCCTTCTGCAATGTACAGAAAAGCAGAGGAGCATCAAGAAGGGGAATTACAGTAAGACAGCCAGTGAGTTCCTGGCAGTGATGATCGAACAGTTTCAATCCATGCTTATGTGTGAGTGGTCAAGCCATTCCCCTATGTGAAATCCCTCTGCCCCTTTTAATACCCACAGGGCATCTGATGATTCTCCAGCTCAGTGTTTAAAACTAGATTTAGATTTATATCCTGCTTCTTCCTTATAATGAACTCGAAGAGGCTTACACTAATCTCCTCCTGCTGCTCTCAGTCTTATCCCCACAACAGCAGCCTTGTGAGTGACTGGTTCAAGAGTGTGTGACTGGCCCAAAGTCACCCAGTTGGCTCCATTGCTGAGCAGGGACTAGAACCCAGATCACATGAGTCCTAGACCTGCCCACTTAACCATCACACCACACTGACTCTTGGACCAGTCCTAAGGAGAGCCCTCTACACAGAGTTTTCCTAAAAGACATTGGATGTATGAGAGAAAAGATGAAGAAAGTAAATGGATGTGACTGTGGTCCTTCTCCCCAAGACCTGAACATGACCAGCCTCAGTACTAGACAGCCTGGTTAATGAGCAAGGAAGGTCAAGGAAGCTAGTAGAGCTCTGATCCAGCATGGTTCCTCCATGTTATGAGTGGAAGGAAGCACTTTGTGAAATGTACAACAGCTGGGTGATGCGCTGATGCTTAGAAACAGGTGTGGCAAGGGAGGGATGTGGAGCCCAGTGCTCTGTGGATGCAAGGGGAAGCGATGACTTAGGCCAAGTCATTGCCTGTTTCTCCTGTTCGAATGGGGGTGTGTTTTCAGGTGCAGGATTTGTGACCGCAGATCTCACTGGAAGCTGTGTGCTCTTTGATAGCCTGGGAACTTTTGATAATGTCACCTAAAAATGCTACACACGAAGATGAATGAAGCTGCATAATCTGATCTTTTTCGGGCCACACCAGTCAGTCCTTGAGTAAGGACCTTTCCATCCAAGGCATGTCTTCTCTGGCATGGACAGAAACTTTATCATGGTACAGGTCACCATTATGGCATCCACTGAAAGGGTTTTAAAAAATCAAGACATGCATATTTTAAACATCAGCCTTGCAGCAAGAGAAGCAAAAAGTTGCATGGGAAAGGGACATGATGTAAGTTTTTGTAGAAATGCTTCTGATTTTAGATTCACTTTTCACACTCCAGTAATAATTCCAGATATACAGAAATGTAAAGACCGTGTTGAAGAGATGGTCAGCAACTTCAAAACATCCAGGAGACTCATTTAAAGTAAAGATGCAATCTTTAAAAAATATAAAAAGAAAGTAATACTTTTCTTCAGCAGCACACATTATTTTAAAAATACCATCATTTCTAATGTAGAAGTTCCTTCAAAATTAGCTTACTCTGTGATATAAATTAGTTTTCTTTGTGATCTAAAATTGACTTGCCGTTCACTACTTAGTTGGAAAATAGCTGGTGAAAAGGCCTGGCCTCAGAGCTTTTGGACTGTGGACTCTTTTCATGCTGTAAACAAATGCTTCAGATTTAAAGCTTTCCCATAATTGTTATGCTAACCTTGGAGTGAAACCTCTCCATTTGCATTTGAAGGAGCTAAATATTAGGCAGGAAAGAAAGTGCTCTTTTTAAAAGCATGAGAAAATGTTCCTTCTTTTTGGTCCTCAACCATCTGGGCAGGCTCTGTTTTTCTCTCTCTGGCAAAGACAGGAGCAGAAGGAAAGGGACACGGATGGTGGTAATCTCGCTCAAGGAAAAATAAGACTTAAGAAATTCCTTCTAAACATGAATGGAAGAATGAATGAGACTTCCCATAGGGGAAGGGAAAAACAGCGTTCCTGAAGGATGTAAGAGGGAAAAGGCGGAAGGGGAGGGGGAGCCTCTACGAAAAACCCTAAATTAGTGCAGCAGTGTAATAAACACACAAGGAGTGATTTGCATTGTCTCAGCAGAGTCACTGGTTTCCCAGCCGGAGTTCTTTACAGATTCACAAGCAATGCGATGAAGAAACATTTGTCATGGAGTTTACCCTTGGGTTAATTGGTGGCTTGCTTGGGACATGATCCAGCCAAAACTGAGCACTTTTACGGCCCACTCTTTCAATGGGAGGGATTTAGGCTGCAATCCTGTATCTAATTACCTGTGAGTAAGGCCCCACTGAGCATGGGAGTAAAAATGTATAGGATTGCAGCATCAAGCTGCAGTGTGGTTACCTTTCACTTCAAAGGAATGGTGTTCAAACTAAATGTGTTTAACTTTGGCCTTATCTAGCTCACCAAGCTTGTTTTACTTATCACTGAAAACAAAGCTTAATTTAAGCCAGGGCTCAGTCCTTGTTACAGTGGGAACAATAATATAAACTTGTCTCTGAGCATATGCAAAATGAATGCTTTTCTGCATTAATGGAAATTAGTCATAGAGATTTGGAGTTTGAGGGTAACCTGGATTATGCTTGAGATGCCACATGCCTCGGATCCCACTCAAGAGAACTTTCTTCTGAGCAGACATATATAGGATTGCATAGTAAACGTTAAGATTATACATCTGAAAGATATGCAATGAGTTAAGTACTGATGCATTAAATTGCTATGAAAATTGCGGGGAAAACTATTTTCTATAGAGATCTAGTGACAGCATTTTTGGAAATGAGAGTAGATGGCATGAAGAATAGGTAATGGTCCACAAGAGAACAGCTTTCCACAAACTACTTTCCAGCAACCTTTCCAGTTACCACACACCTCATTCTCTATAAGGGACAAGGGACTTGCTTGAAGGAATGCTGTAAAGTCTTTGCTTTCATGCTGACATTTGCCTGTCTTGTTTGGTCGCACAGTTGTGCCCGACCCATCAAATCCCATGGACAACATTCCTTCAGGCTTTCCTATCCTCCACCTTCCCTCAGAGCCCACCCAAGCCCACACGCACTGCCCCAGTGACTCCATCTCGCCACCTCCACATGATGTGAAATCCTGCAGTCCTTGAACCATCCGATGCTTTCCTTCAAGATTGCCCATAGAAGTAATTTAATATGAAAATCTATCCAGTGTTCCTAGTTCTACAACAAGCACTGCATAGACGCTGTGTATGCATATATCATGTGCTCCCAAAGGTCTCCCATTCCAACTGAGAGTCAAAGTAGGACTGAACATAGAAAACAGTTTGATGAAAGAAATGATTGAGTATTTTAGTCATTTCTCATGGATGAGCCCTGCTCAGCTTACGATGTGCTGAGCAAAATACAGCCCTCTAGCCATGTTATATGAGTAAAAGAAGAAAGAGAGGAAGAGATCAACAATGATAAATAATATATACACATTCTATACACTAGTGAAGGTAGGGGAAATTTTGCAGTTTTGAACCAGTACATACACTGAAACTCAGTTATTCTTCACCATTCTCCAGTTTTTGTAATAGAGTTCTCTGTTCTTAATGGATACAAAATTGTATGTATCACAAGGCATTTATTTATTAATTATATTTATAGCCCACCTTTCTCCCATTGTGGAACTCAAGGTGGCTACAGGTGGTTCCCAGGTGGTCTCCCCTCCAAGCTCAGGCTAGACTCAGACCGGCTTAGCTTCACATGGCAGATGTATTATGTGCCTTCAAACCATACTCTATGTACTTCTGTGAAATACATAGAAAAATATATATATTACTGGAAAATAACATTAAAATGCATTCTTTTATGGGAATTTCTCTCTCTACACACACACACACACACACACACACACACACACTACACAGAGAAATGCATGGATCAGGAACAATATGCATAAAAAGGCATATGAATTTTCATGTGAACCTTTAAACAATTATCAGAATTTGTGATGAATTAAGCAAAACTGGACAAGAAAACAATGACCCAAAGCACAGATTTGCTCATCCCTAATAAACACAAGCATAAGAGTGGCAGCACAGAGTGCAGAATATGATGGCAGGACCCAGGACTCATGAGGAATCCAGGTTGGGCATGAGAACCCATCAGATTTTCTCAGAAAATCCATCCATCAAAATTTCTAGACCATTTTCTTTTATAAGACTTCCTGCTCAGGAACTAGCAGTTAGCTCCCTATCTGGGTTTTAATAAATCCAGATCAGTATTGATCTGTGTTGAACTCCTAACAGCAGAGGAATAGCTTTAGTTCTGGACCACAGAGGCTCTAATGCTACTTTGCAGGACAGACCATAGTAACCTGGCCATCCATCCTTGCTCATAAACATCAACTGTCTGTTTATTCCATGCAGGTTGCAGCTTTCCTTTAAAATGCATGGTTTGCCCCCACCCCTTTTTTGGATAATGAATACTGCTATATCACTCTAAGATCCCAATAGCACTTGAACTTTTTGCTTTCCATGTAGTACCTAGACCAACATTTCCCAAGCTGGTTCCTTCCAGATAAGTTGGGCTGTAACTCCCATAATCCTGGATATGATGGAAGTCAGAGCTCACCAGTGTGAACTCAAACCAGGGCCCTAACCATGCCCAAACTCGTGGTATGTTCACTTGATCCACTTAGGAAGAAAAGGTCCAAGCAGGTCTACTGCAGACAAATACAAGCATTTGCCAGGCAAAAGTTTTCATAGCTTCACCCCGGCAGCAGTTTATAAAAGCCTAACAATACCCAGAGAAATTATGACCCTTTCCGAAATCTGCAATATACACCAGTTTACTGGCATTACTGAAATGCATACCATAAGCACATGCGGTATGGGATCCATTAGAATAATTTTAAAGGAATTGCTCAGACTGTCAGCAACTGGCATACATGCAAATATTCGCTCACAGTCTTCAGTGCCTGTAATAATACATGCATACACCTTGCCTATGCAATGCAAATGTGCACCTTTCAAAAGAGAAATGTTACATTGGCAAAAAGCCCATTGCCTACTCTATCCAGGATGACAGCATAAGCACCCAGCAGCAGATCATTTCTTAGAGGCTAATTTTTGCACCTAGGAGAAAACCAAAAGATATATCTGCATTATCTTGCATGTTCATTTGGGCTTGTGGTATTTGAGACCACATACATGGGTCTGATTTAAATCCTGAATTATTCATCAGCAAGAGCCAAGAAGGCCAGGACCTGGTTCTCTCTGAGGTGGCAAATTTGTGCCTACAATACAGGACTTCAGATAACTATTATTTTTATTTGATTTCTGTACCACTGCTTAACCAAGATAGTCCTATGGATGATTGACAAGATCAAAAAGCACAAACAAACATAATGCAAAACAACAAATCAATAATACGCCAATAAAATAAGAACAATAAAAGAGCAAAAGTGAATCCACAATAGCCACTTTCAAGTTAGTGAGAAGACACGGCAGCTATAAAATCCAGGAAAATGCAATACAAACAAGGTAAAAAAGATTGCTATAAAAGATTTAAATATTTAACTGTAAAAATATTGGGTGAATAAAAAGGT
Organism: Varanus komodoensis; assembly: GCF_004798865.1. Lineage (NCBI taxonomy): Eukaryota > Metazoa > Chordata > Lepidosauria > Squamata > Varanidae > Varanus > Varanus komodoensis. The sequence continues at coordinate 23,476,240 of NW_025335505.1, read as the reverse complement.
TTTAAAAATGGTAAACAGTGGGCACCAGGTGCCCCTCCCTGGGGAGCTGATTAAACAGTGGAAGCCCCTCCTCTGGTAGCCACCCTCTTTATGTTCCATGTTAATTAAATAGTATTACAAACTTATTTTAAACGTTTAAAAGCTTATCCATGCATTTTAAAAATCAATACAGACACAGATATCTGCTCTCCCAACCTGCTAGTTTGGGGGATTTATTTATTTTTGTACAGGGGAACTGTACAGTCTGAAATTAAAAGACACAATCCATGGTGTTGGACCTATTTTGGAGTTGGAGTTCAGCACCACCAAGAGCTCCTTATAAGTTCAGACCAGTCCCTGGAACAAGTCCACCGTCCCATTGACATTGACGCCCAGGTAAGCACCTTAGAGAAAATCCGCTCAAAGTGGCATGAGGCTTGAGAAAGGCCTGGGCAAGCGCTCCCAAATATCTGTTAAATGCTGAAAGGGGGGATTTCAGTGACCAGTGTCAATCGAGCCCCAGGCAGTCTGGCCTTTGCCTCACATTGCCAGGTGCTCACTTAATCCCTCACCAGTGGCTAAACTGGCTGGTACTGATGGGAGTTGCAATCCAATAATATCTGGAGGGCCACAAATTGCTTACCCCTATTTTAGGCCAATCCGAAAATATCTGTGTACAAAAGAAGCACAGATTTATGAGCAGCTGCATTGTCCCTTTTGGAGACAGCATTTTGTACAGCAACGTTTCCAGGCATGATGAGGGCTTCTTTGCACAAGACCTCTATTGCGATCCCTCACTTATAGTAGTTTGAGGGTGCTTCACATGATGTCACCCTCCTCCAGGGCCCTCCTTGAGCTTTCCAAGCATTTCTGCCTTCTTTTTCCAGCAAGGAAAGCCTGGAATTATCTGTGAATTGGAGCATCAAATCCTTCACTACACCACACTGCCACCTAGTGATTCTGCAAGAGAATATTAAAGAAAACTCTGGGGGGGAACACATGTAAAAGAGCCTCTCTGCTCCTGCAGAGAAGACTCAAGCTAGAAGCCTCATTTAGAGAAACGCCACAGGCCACAGCCTATGTATAGTCCCTGCTGTCCCCCACCATGGCTTTGGGCTTAAATTAGACTAAGAGGAGTCTTGCAAGTGTGTTTCTTTAACATGGCACCTTCTGACACAGATTTGCAGGATGTTGCTATAAACTCTAAATAAAGCATTAGAAATCCTGATCTGTTTCTGCTTACAATAGCCATTCCTTCAACAAAGAAGTTGGACCTTTATTCCTTCCACTGAAATAGAGGCTGACCCTGGCACCAAAAGAATTGCTGTGGGCATCTGGGTTACACTGGAAACTCTGGAGCAGGGTCCAGGAAAGATGTAGATATTTCTTAGGGTGGTGCCATTTCTTAGTCCTGCTGCAAGCATGTGAGAAGCAACAGTGCATGTAAACTTATGACAGAATTGATGGTCTAGTCTGAACATCATCGTATACACCACACAGTCCCATGGCATAACTGGTGTGAGATCATTTTGTTGTGATGTGCCATCTGGTCACCTTTGACTTGAGGCAGCCCTCCAAATGGTCCTATGCCAGAAAGCCCCTCTAAGCTCCTGTAAGTTCAAGGCTGTGTCTTCCTTTATGGAGTCAATCCATTTCATATTTGGTCTTCTTTCTTTTCTTCCATTTTGAGTTCCCCTAGAATGATTGTCTTCTCCAGGGAGTCTTGCCTTCCAATGAAGCTAATATCATGATCATTGCCACATTTATAACTATAAGCAAATTTATAACTATAAGCAACACAAGCATGAAGACAGATGCAGCAATAGATACCTTTAGATGGAGATAGGCTAAAGCAGTAGCAAGTTGCCTATTAAGGACTGTGAATGTCTACTGGCAGGACACGCAAATAGCTAGCAAGCACCAGGTGAAGGAAAAAGAGCTGAGTACCAAGAATCATCAGATAATATTTCTCTACACATTTTGGAAGAATACATTGATTCTTTGGCATTTGGCTGTGTTTATCCCTTGAATATCATTTCACCTGCTTTTGAAATACATCTGACAGTACTTCAGACTTTAGCAACAGGACAGAGAAGAGAAAAACATTAGCTATGCTGAGAAACTCTTAGCTTCAAACTTTCCAGTTTTCATATTGTAACATCTTTCCCACAGTTTCTGGATGTAAAGCTCCATCAGCTAACCAAGCAACAGCTTTAGCTGTTTATGCAATTTTGCACTGAAATGTAAAATAAATCTGGAGCACCGGGGGGCAGGGGGATCCAGCAACAAAAGTAGCCAATAATTCAACCATGGCTACTAAAGGAAACAACAGAGATCAAGATCTTTCCGTTGCACTTCTACCATATAGGAACATGAGAAAAGGGAGTAATATTTTATCAGTGCAACTGTGGAGATGTGAGTGCGGCTGTCCCAAGGCTTTTTCCTGCCTGAACAAGTCAGTGCCCCCTCTGCACAGGTACAGCCAAGTACTTTAAGATCCAGGTCTTCATGATCGGACAGGTGCTTTCGACAGGCATGTGTATTAGTTCAGTTGTGAACACCCACTGCCATGCCTCTCTTTCCCCATTGCCCTGCCCTCCCATGCTTCACAAGTGGTTCTACATTCATGTTACAGAAGAAAAAACACTGAAAGCAAAACAAAGATCTATTTGGCAACTCTTATAACAAAGAAATTCTCAGAGCATGGGCAGTTTTGCATTTTCAATGCATCCAAAACCACAGAAACAAAACTTTCTGCTGTAATCAAAAGTAACAACAGTAAAACGAACATCTGTAAACAGGTCTGTGTTTGGCTGCCCTCTATCTTTAACATGTTTTAAAACAGGGAAGGATGTTCTGGCATGCAGTAGATGCTAATTCAGGGCCATTTTGCCCCCATTACCTAGGACTAGGGGGCCATATGGGGGCTGCCCAAGATCTAGGGCCACTGCTTCTCAGCCCCAAGGTCCAGCTGTAGCTGGTCCAGTCTTCAGCATCTTCAAGTAGGACCAAGAAAGTATGCTGCCTGCAAATAAAAAATAATATTGGACTATAGGGACTAAGGTGCTGGCTCAGCAAAAGGCTACACTCTGTATTCCTATAGGCCACCACCATCACCAGGATCTGCCTAAGAGTAGGACTCAGGATGTAAGTTTTATACTCAAAGGACCTCATACCACCTAACTGCAATGATTTTCGTTCAGCAAGATTTCCAGGATACAGCTGTATGACTCAGGTAGGTATCCAGAAGACCCAAAGGAGCCTCAGGAAATGTGAAGCATCTGGTTGACCTGCTGAAGTGTCATGTAGCTTTGGGTGTGAGGAGAGGGCATATAATGATGGGATGTTCTGTGGAAAGCTATTTTAGTGAAAGATGCATTCCTGTGGCACTAAAACCAGAAGAAAGAAGAGACCAGCAGGAGATATGAGCTCCCATTCTGAGGAACACTTTAATCTAAGACAGCGATCTAGGTGAGATTTTTCAGGTAAGCACCACTGTATTGGAACACAGCTTTGCTATATTTTTGGATTAAAATTGGAATCCTATATAGCCTCAACTAAGGACTTCAAGTTGCACATACTGAGAAAATAGTCCCTGATAGTTTGGCAGCATTTCCCAATCTTCCCTGGCCTTCTAGGTCATGGAAGGGCAAGAAGTGTATCTCCAGATGGTCTGAACCTCAATGCCTTGCTTTCTTGACAGCTTTCTATACTGGCAGGGGCTTCTTGGAGTTGAATTCCCAAATGTCTTCAGATCTACTTTCTGACCAGTTCTACTCTAGATGTTTTAGACTGCAATTCCCAGAAGCTCCAGACAGATTGTTCAGAGATTATGGGAGTCATCAATACCAGGTTAAGGGAGGGCAATTTATAGTTTGTTGTGTAAGCATTAAAACATGACGATGATGTCAGCCATTAAATCAGGTATACTAAATTAGTGATGCATTCCGCTCATAAGATGCAGGGATTCCAAAGGTGGTCCTCTAACAGAGGCTGCATATAGAGTTGGGAATACAAGGACCTATTATGAAATAGATAGGTAGGTAGATAGATGGGAGAATATTTTTATTATTACATTGCATTTCTATTCTGCCTTTTTCCTCTCATGAGGAACCCAAGGAAGTTTATGTGCCTCCATTTTATCCTCACATCAACAACCCCGTGAAATGGGTTGGGCTGAGAGTGAGTAATTGACTAAAGTCACCCAGTGAGCTTCCTGGCCAAGCAGGGACTAGAACCCGGATCTCCTGGCTCCCTGGTCCAACACTCTAGCCTCTACACCAGGCTGGCTCTCAATAGTATCTATCCATAATACTAATATTGCTAGATAATAGACAGATGATAGCTAGCAATCAAGGAATGCAACTCTAGTGCCATGAAGATATGCAATAAGACAAGTTGTTCAGGTGCTGAAAGGAGTAGAGTTCAATGACAGAGCTTGTGTTTTTCATGGAGGTGCGTTGATCAGTCCCTGGCATCTCCAGTTAAAAGCTTGTCAGGTAGGGAAGACTTCTGCCCAAAGCCCTGGTGAGGCGATACTGATCAGAGTAGGGCCAAAATGGACCAAGCACCTTCCTAACAACCAAAACACTTTATTGCCCTACCACAGGGGGATGGAAGTGGAGGGACTCAACCACCCACCCTCCACTATAGGCCTAATCTGGATGATGGACCCATGCCATGGTCTAAATTTTGATCCCTTGCTTTTAGCCTTCCTACCCCACCCAGTAGGGTCCCTGGTCTTACAGTAGAGTACAAATTGTGCCAAGGAAGCCATCACTGCTAGGTACCTTGGCTATTGGACAGTATAAAAATGAAACACATACATACATACATCTTTAAACTAACATCTGCTTTGGCCCTTGGCATATAGCATTTTGGTATGTTCAAAAGAACTTGCAGATCAAGCCAGAAAAGACGTGCACTGCAAAGGGTAGTCAGCTCGTGACAATCTGCAAATCCCAGATGGCTGCGTTCCTGTTTACATCAACCCACATGCAAGACCCGCTTAAATAACTGGGATTTATGCATGGGAAACTGCATGTGGGATGGCTCGTTTCCATCCTCATGGAGGAGGAAGGAGGGAAAAAAAGGCAGGAGATAAATACAGTGCAACAATAACCGTAATAACAACAAAGATGTAATGCGTACCTGCAATGCATGGGGGTTGCCCAGCTGAGATTGGTAAAGAAGGAAGCCTCTGAAGGCAGCAAAGTTTTATACATGCACATCTGTTCTCTTGTACCTTAAGCCAGTCACTGCATATGTCTTGTTGTCTGCCTGTAGTCTGTGCAACACTCTCTCCGTTGTTCAAATATATTTTAGGTCTGCTTACATCATTGTTTAATCCCACGCTCCTAAAAAAAAGTCTCTCATAAGAGCAATAAGAGAGCCAGTGTGGTGTAGTGGTTAAGCGCATGGGACTGGGACTCAGACGATCTGGGTTCCAGTCCCCGCTCAGCCATGGAGCCAACTGGGTGACTTTGGGCCAGTCACAGACTCTCAGCCCAACCTACCTCACAGGGTTGTTGTTGTGCAGATAAGATGGAGGAGGAGAAAGATGTAAGCTGCCTTGAGCCCTTTGTAGGAAAAAGGCAGGATATAAATCCAAAAATAAATAAATAAAAACAAGACCCTGCTTGCTGGCTTGAGTGACTGGGAAATGCTGAGAACTGTAGTCTTGATGCAACTGGAGAGAACCAGGCTGGGGAAAGCTAATTTAAAAGACAGAATACAAAAGGGGAAAGGGACGAGGAAGGAAAGGGAATGCAGGTAGACCAAGGCATCAGCTGTTTTTATAATGACCAGATACAGCAGAAATGGCTTAGGAGAATGCTTCTATAAGCTAGATTGCTCAGCTATGACTTAGCTTGAGAAAGCAGTTCTGGCTACAGTAATACATGCTCTGGTAATGTGCTCTGTTGTGCCTTCGAAGAGAGTTTGGACACTTCAACAGGCGCAGAATGCTGTTGAAAGGCATCCAGAAGTATTGGGCTGGAAGACATCAGACTGGTTTTTTGTGGAGACCCTCCCTCTAGGCAGGTATACCTGGTCCATACACTGATAACTTTTAAATAGGGCCTGCAGGACTTTCTGCTCCAAATAGCCTTCCTTGCTAGAAAGCAACTTACAGCATCATTTTAATTTGCTCTTTTAATTCAAGGGGAGGAAGACTTTTCAGAATTTCAGTTATAGTTGTATTATCATTTTCTCCTGCTGTGTTTGTGATTCCTGTTACTTTTGAATGGGGAATTTCTTTTTAAAGCTTGAGTTCTTGACCTGTTGTGAAGGATCTGGAATGCTTGGAAGGTAAGGCAGGGCATGAATGGTTTGAGACTGACAAACAAACAAAGACAGCATTCACATGCACAAAAGATAAACACAGCATCCACATACATGTGTGCATTCACACACACTTCCTATAATCCACTTGGGAAAGTGAAAACCAACACGCTCTATGAAACTTGCTGTGCAGAATGAAAGGAATAAATGTTGGAAGTGGATTTGCTTTGAAGAGAGCAAAGGAAAGCATGAAGTGTGTGTAGAATATGTTTTTAGATCCTAGCTTGCTTCCCCTACCCAATTCTTGTTAGCTTCCCACCCCAATTCCTATTTTATGGTCTAAGTTCTGGCGCAAAAGGGTGTGTTCTTTCAGGTTTATAGCCTTGACTAATGGAATTGCTCTAAATAACATTTTGATCCTGTAAGGTCACACAGAGTGCTATACCTTTCCTTTAATGATTCAGGTCTGGACTAAGCATTTCCCAGAATTGAGATGGTAATGAAGTCATTAGTTTCTTCCTACTTGAAGCTCTGGTTAGAAAAGGGAATTCTATGGGGGAGAGCCTGAGTGGGCTTTTTTATGCAGCTCATACCCAGCTGAGCTATAACACCTGTTACATTTTCCCAGGAGCTGCAGCTACAGACTCCATCCAGTCTATTTGCTCTTCGTATTCTTCTGCAGGGCTCAGACAAAAGCTGAGCAACTTTGTTTTCTAAGGGAGCCTTAACTGAAAAATTCTAACCAGAGCAAACGTTAGAGCCCCTAATAGGGTCTTGTTGATTATTTCCTCCTTGCCTTTCATGATACAAGCAAAATGCAAAATTCAGACCATTTTTTAAATGACATTGGAGTTGTTCTGAGTTCAGATAGATTAGCAGTTTACTGAGAACAAAGTGGGTGCTTAAAAATCTAGTAATTATGTTGCTATCCAACATGATATTATTCTAATCAAGGAGTTCGAAATTAAGGCTGCAATCTTATACTCACTTACCTGGAAGTAAGCCTGTTGAACTCAAAGGCATTTACTTCTAAGTAGGCATTTACTGGATTGTACTGTAAATTAGATAACATAGAAGAGTCATTACTAGACAGAAATGAAAAGCATTCAATTGTTTTGTTGCAAATGTTGAGTTATGAAATGGCTAATTCATTCCATCAGCCGTTCCATTCCATGATGCCTGAGAAGCATCAGAACAGGCATGATTTGTCACTAAGTATCGTAACAGTGAAACTTGGAACAATAATACTTCCAAAGCAATGATTTTTAGGGAGATAGAAATTAGTGTGATCTGATATGAGAGTAGCAGGAGACTGTGTATACACCTGAGATCTACTGTGAATTAGTTGTGTGCCTTTAGGGAGTGACTGTATCGCCAAACTCATTCTAACATTGTATTTAAACTGGCAGTGCTACAGACCTACCCTTTCATCCTTATATTGCAAGGAAATGCAAGGAGGCACAATAACCATCAAGTTGGCTGAACATCCAATGAGTATCAAGCCATTGGCCCAATGGAAAGCCATGGTTCTCCTCTATGGGGTTGAAGCACATGAGTCTTAAGCTCACAGGCTCCCCTACACCACACTCTCTCTCTTTCACACCCTCATGGAGGATAGCAAATGCTAGACTTTCTATTTCAAACCACAGTTGCTTGCACTACCTGAATTTTGGGAACTGGCCTTTATGTAGAGTATACTTAATGAGAACTAACCATGGCTAGAGTATAGTTATGGAAAATAAACCATGTTTTCAGATCCTGCTTTATTCTCACTAACCACAGTTTCAGTAACACCACAGTTCCAGCTATCATTAATACTATAGTGAGTTTTGCATCAAAAGCAGCTTCTTCTTGTCCACACAAATGCAAAGGAGAGGAAGAAAGGTATGTATGTGAAAGGACTGGCATGGCTCATTCTTATAACACTACTGCAGGGAACTTGTGGTCTTCCCGAAGCTTTTGAACTCCATCTCCCATCTTCTCTGCCTTGAATAATCAATGGTCAAAGATGATGCAAGTTGTAGCCTAGCAACATTTTAAAGGCCACAGTTTCCTAGCTGTATGGCAGCAGAAGAAAGCCATGGTTTCCCCTTACTTCTAAACCAAGCCAATAATCTTCCAGGGACATGGCACATTCATGGAACTGACCACTGCTTTTATGGGGCCCTTTCCAATACATCAAAGTTGCTTGAAAAGCAGATCTAGATGCATTCTATTATCTACTAAAACTAAAGCTTGGCAGATGCAGAGACATCTAGAATCACAGCCATTTCTACTCATACTCCAAATCAAAACAGTTCTACTTCTCAGGAAACGGGAACCTTGCTGCTGGGGCATTGTGTAATTTGGTTGCATTCTGGCCAGGAATCCGTCTCTTTTGGTTCTCAGAGACCTGAACAACTTTGTAAGGAGCAGGAAGCCCAAAACAGCTTGCTAGCCCTCTGTGTCGGCCCATATAAAATAAGAACTCTGGTTTTTGTTCTCTGCACAGCAGTTTCAGCTCCCGATTTTTGAGGGCTTCTTGGGCAATGCACCCTCAATGGGTCTTCTGCCCCCATGGACTGACTGGCTGGACTCACCATCACCACCACCACAACTCCTCCTCTTCTTTCTTGTCATGGCTGCTGCTTGTTCGATGGCTTGACAGGCAGGGTGGGCACTGCTCTGGCTCTCCACCCACTCTGTTGTCCAGTCTAGGGCAAGAGGCAGGTGAACTAACAGGTTGCAGTGGTGAAAAGGGGGAGCAACTCCAAGGTGCTCCTGTTGGTGGGCCTCTTTTGGGTGTGGGTCGTGGCTTGTGCCCTTGATTTTGGGCATCGTGCCAAGGGGAATCACTAGCAGCCGCGGTTCCAAGTGTATCGCTGGTGGACTGCACTCATTCAGAGGGCCACTGCTTTAACACTCATTTCTGTACTGGCTAGGGATGCATGCGCATTTCATTCCTGTTCATTGTGGTGTGAGCACATCCCATTTGCAACAAATAACACGTGACAAGTTGAGCAACAAGCATAAGTGGAAATGTAGTTCTCAGGAAAAGTCTGTAATCTCTCTAATTTGCCTTGAAGTTTAGAAGAATGCACTCATGCCAGTACATAATTCAGCAAATCTCCCCAAAATCTACCCTTTTCCTTATGGTGGAAATGTGACTATTTTCCAATCAAAGATAGACTTTTTAGAAATGCACTTGAGAAAAATATGCACTTTTTAAAATGTCATTTTTTCCTGATATGTTGTGTTGTGTTTTGTCACTCACAATTGTGGGGCTGAAACATGGCAAGACAAGATAAAGGATGAATTTAGAGAGCGCCAATGAGCAGACGCATTGCATGGACACCTAACCCACATATTGCTGATGTGTTTTATATCAAGCTGCCACCGGAATCCCAACATCATTTCCTTTGAACGCAGCCATGTTGCTAGGGCTGCAGGGCTGAAGTCCAGGGCTACACAGCCCTGGGGAGGGGCAATTAACCAACCAGAGAGTGGGAGTGGGGGGGAAGTAGCCCAGAGGACTAGCGTCAGGACCTGGGTGTGGTGCAGCCCACCAGAGATGACAATATTTTTTCTTCTTATGCAAAAACTATCTAGTCATTTATATGATTGCATGTGCTTTTTAAAATATATTAACTGTTTCTGCAACCTACTGATCTAACCAGTTAATGCATATTTCCAAATAAAGATGTTTAGCAGAGGATGGCAAAAGCAAACCCCACTTTATTCCTAAAGTCACGCTGATGCTATGATTTAACTTATGTTAAAACTGTAAAACTGCATGAATTTCTCTTTTCCAAATCAATCTTAGCTAGCAGGTTTCTTCTGCATAGTGTCATTCCAACATATCAGGAATATAGGAGCTGTTGTAAAGTGTGGAATGACAGTGGAGGGCGGGAAAGGAGATGCTAACAGTTTCACAGCTGAAGTACATGGTCATCTAACCCCCACCCACACCATAAGACCATTAAGACCAAGCTCTACAATTCCCTGGCCTTAACGCTGTTTCAAAGAACCTCTGCATGATTAGCTCCCACTGGGAAAGACCCCTGAATGGGACAGGAGCCCTTTCCAAATAACCTTAGGTAGGTATCCAATGCCAAGGCTGATGATAAAAGTAGGCATGGTTGGGCTCTTGCAAGGACTCCCAAGAGCTCCCTGGGTTTGCTTCTCCACTGTGCCATTTCAGCCCACTTGCTCATCTGCCTCTCCTTTCCCCAGGCAGAAGCAATGACGGGAAGGAGGAGCGGTCGATGCCACTGCCTTTCTTGCTCCTTGTCTCTCTGCCTATCAAGCAAGACAGCAGCAGCAAAGAACAGTCAGAAGAAAAGTAAGAAGAGCTGGTGATGGTGGTGGTTTGACGGTAAGGAGGAGACCCACTGAGGGCATCTTGTCCAAGGGCTCTCAAAAACATGGAGCTGACATTGTCCAGTGCTACTGATTTCTGAAGATTTGCTTATACATCGCTGGCAAAGTGCTCATCAGGAGAAGGAAGAAGACAGTGCAGAAAAGACCAATCATGGGAAAAGAACAGAAGGGAAGGGATGAGAGGCAAAAGCAATGAAATGCGTACAAATGTGCATCATTGTGGCAGAGGCTGGAGATGTCAGAGAAAACCATGACAAATTGAATCAAGTTCAGATTTCTGTAAATCTGACCAATGGATTCTTCAGTGGACCGGCTTTTTCTGAATCATTGATGCAAACTAGTGCAAATCTGTCCCCACACAGTGAAAAACCAGTCTGTACATTTGGAGATGAATGCAGATTAATTAATATGCATTGCTTTATTTGTGCAAGTATGCATTAGTGACAATGTACATTACTGCAAGCAGAACAATCTTTTGTTTTTAAATGTGCAGTGACATCAGTAAGTGGACAAGGGAATAAAAGTACCTGACAATTCGTGAAACACAGAATCGCTTTAATCAAATCCATTTGTCCCTAGCTAAGGCTGAACACCTTAATCCCAGTTGGCGTGCCTTGTGCGGCAAGAATCTGACAAATGAATTTTCCTTCTTACGAAAAAGACAGTGGAAGTTGCAAACTTCTGCGGCTGCAGAACTCCACATCCACTGCAGCTTCCCTTTTGAACATCACTGGAACTGTCCATGGTGCTGAACTCCACCCATCCCCTAAAATAAGTTTGGCATCATCAAGCACTATGGACAGCTCCTATAAAAGCTTTAAAAGAAAAGCTTCAATGGCCCTCTGCTGACACAAGAGTGACCGGCCGGCCTCCCTTGGGAAAAGCACAGGTTCCCCTCCTCCACACCCCATTTTGGTAATTAAGCATCTCAACAGATCTCAAAAAATCACCTGCACTGATGTTTTGGTAATATGAATCTGTCATTGTCCACATAATTCATTTTAAAGGCTGACGGTTCAGCAACTAGGAAAACTTCAACTGGCCAATAGTCCTACGAAGAACATCATATATACTCAACAGGGTGTCCGTTCTCCATGTGTCAGTCTTTATGTCAGCAAAATGGAATCATCCATGACTTGGAGAAAACCCAAGTTTTAGAGAAATACCAAAGAAAATAAAGCAAAATCCCAAGGGAGTGGTAAAACCAAAACAATCCAATGCGATCTTAGCATTCTCAGTGGCTGGCTGGCTATTGGAGTGGGGAGGACAGAAAACCACACAGGGAGGGGAATGGAATAGAGATGTGCTGAAGTGGGCATGGACGGATGGATGGCACCCTGAACTGCAACCTTTTGTTGCAGGGGCCATTGTATAGCTATACAAGGATTTATGCAGAAGACCAGCCCAACACGTATCACTGTAACAGGGAGGAGATGTGGAAAGCAATCTATGGCTGTCCAAGCCAAAAGAGGATCATGTAATATACAATAATAATACATTTCATACAGGAGAACAGTATTAAGGTAAGTTATGCACACTTCCTGGATTCTGTGTATTTAACCGTTACTCTTCATTTAACATTATTACTCTGTATGGATTTATTAAACGTTAATTTGACATTAACCTTTTTAAACTATCAGGGACCAGAGAGGTCAGATCCTTCCAGTATTTGCCAGAGATTATTATGCAAATATACTGACTCGGCTTATTATGAGAGTAGTGTTTGGCCTGGTGAATACAAATGCAGAGATGGAGAAACCTCTGAGTGCGAGGCACAATGACTGTGGTTCAAGTGTAGGCTGACATGGAATGGCAGCAAAAAGAATTGTAGGTGTGTGAAATTGCAGCATTAGAAGGAGCAGTAAATGCTAAACAGCGCAGCCGCCAAGTGGCAAGACAGGCGATATCTAAAATCATTCCTGACAGGCATTAACACCAGCCTATTCTAAGGTCTGATATACAAGTTCACACATACATGTCAGTGGTTGCTGGGAAACCCACGTCCATTGCAAGCTGCACATCTGACTGGCCACCCATGTTCAGGCTATTTTGACAGGGAAGCCCTTTCCCCCCTGCAGCCCTGTTGTTGATCCAGTGGCATGGAGCACTTGGGCAAACCTCCATACCAATGGCTGTAACAGGTATGACCCCAGGCAGATGGCAAAAAACCTAACGGGGCCATGTTCAGCATGTCACGCAAGCATGGCCCAGGTAAGTCAGCCACGGAAGCATAGCTGAAAGTCAGCAAGGATGTGCTGTCTGCCTCAGACTGAAACAGGACATGGAACTGTCCCTTACACTGCGAGTTGATGCATGAGTACTCAGAAGTAAGCCCCACCAAATTTAGCAGCACTTCCTTCCAAGAAAGTGAGTATAGGTGTGTGTACAATGAGTATAGCCTTAATCTTCTTCTTGCCAGTTTTCATAAGTGAGATATAGCCCCCTATCTCCTTGATTAGGTATTTTGCCAGGTCTAGGAAAGGCTGACTCTGGATCGTGACTCTCCAGGCAGGTGTGGGACCAGCACAGAGTTCCCTGAGGTGGCACACGACCTCCTGAGGAGCACTGACCTCCAGTGCCTTAGCAGTTGCTATTACCCACCCCTTGAGGCAGCAAATTGAACTGATGTGTGCTAGGCTGGCTCAGTCCAGAAGCTGCCATTTATGTTTCCCACAATGCCCTTGAAGACCGACACTATGAGCACTGGAAAAAATAAGAAGATGGCTGCATCGGGGCACAGATACTGTTGCTGCCACCATTTCTGCATAAGCCAATGGAGCCATATGGACTACTCCAGTGGGGAGCACCAGAGGACCCTGACTGCGGCCCCCTCAAACTTGCTCCTGTGTACAGGGTAGAAAAACAGTGTCAGAAACTGTACATGTTTAGTACATCAGGGCTGATGTTTAGCCCTTAAGAATAACCCTAAGCTATGTGTACTTCTTCAGGCTCTGAAGGGAATACAAATGAACAGCATGCATCCCTGCTGTTAGCAGATAATATGAAGCTTCTGGGCCAATAACAGAAACCACGAAGAGGACCTTCTGCCACTCCCTGGGCAACAGGGGCACCCACCGCCATCTGGACAGCAATCTGTAACGCCACAGTTAGAAGACTCCTCCATTCAGGGCTGGATTTGGATTTTGGGTGAGGCCACCTGAAGCTCCATCCAAGCCCCAAGACACAGCATGCTTCATTTCTCTGTTTTGCACCTCCCCCTGATAAAAGGGTTGTTTTATTCCTAGTGTGCCACTTACAGCACATACGAAGGAAGCAATAAGTCGCTATTACAGGAAGAGATCTCAGCCGAGAGCGAGAGAGTGCAAGGTTTCAGTGGTGAGACGGTGATGCCTGAGCACAGGTGCTCACCGAAACAGCGGGTCGTCCATGACAAGTGACAGTCGTTCTCTTAGTGCTACCCTGGACATCACAGGGCTTTAGCAAATGAATGCATGTTTTGTAGTCTTGTCTCCTTGAGTTCAACCAAGGAGCAGTAGAGTGACTAGAATAAGACCCCATGACCTTAGGGCCATTTCCATTGGTCTACATTGCAAGTCTTGCTTCAGAGATGTCACTGAAATAATAAAGTACATTGAGATTATTGGGAAGTATTTGCCAGCCCAAGCCTATCCATCCCCCCTAATGATGGGTGGCCTTCCTCCGTTCCATACATTATTCACAGCCTGGCTATGCCCAGCTCTCAACTACAGTAGTCTAATTGTCCACAGAAGATTTCTCTTATTTCAGAATTGGCACATACATGGTTTGCTCTCCCCATCACTTTCCATTTCTTCTGCTTTTTGTTGCCATTTTCATCTTCATCTGAGTCATGCACATAAGCAGTTGTGTGTGTTAGAACAGGGAAGGGGGACAATCAGTCCACAGGCCATTGCCCGCTGCCAATTTTGACAAAAACCATTGGCTATGCTAATGCTACAGAGCACTAAATAGGCTGAAATTAGCTTGCAGTGCTCCATTCACAAGCACTATTTCCAAGCTCAGAACAGAACAAAATACTGTGATATTGCTACGTTTAGTCATCTAGCTTCCATATAGCCTGAAGTGCCTGATCCTGCCTAATCTTGCAAACTAAGCAGGATCAGGCTAGGTTTGAACTGGATGGGAGACCTGCGTCCTGCACTGAGCAGAGGATTGGACCAGATGGCCTTCTAGACCCCTTCCAACTGTATGATTCTCTGATAGATGGCTCAAGTAAGTGAAAGAATGAGCAGGCATCAGTGGTACATGCCCCCAGTGCTTGTAACAAATTCCAGCAGTCCTGCCTGCAACAATGAAAGAAAGAAGGCATATCAGTGGTCCTCAGCAGCCAGGGCAAGATTCCATCCTTAAATGCCACTTTAAAATAGTTTAAAACAAATAAATAGGAATGGTGGCATCTGGTGCAGAGTTGTTAATTTGGAGGGCAGGAATTTTGGGTCTCTCCCACTTTCTATTCCAGTGTACTAAAATTTGCAACACTCCACCTACATAGCAGAATGAGGTTGTATACCTCTGGGTTTAGGCCTTCTTTTAAGGAGGCATAAGAATTAGTTTCAAGAAAAAATAGAGAGCACAGAAAAGAAGAGAATGGGTTTGTCCATCCCTGAAAAGTGAGAACATGTGTGATTCCTATTCATTGTTTTGTTTTGTTTTTAAGGTGGGAAAATTCCAGGGATAAGAAGAAAGATGTGCTTTATTTTGCTTCAGTGCCCCACCGAAGGGCCTCCAATACAGAGACATTGCTTTGAAGGGCCTCCAATACAGAGGCGTTGCTTTTACAAATGCATCCCTTTCCTTCCCTCTCTTTCTCTCTCTCTAAAAAAAAAGAAAATCCAAATTCCTCATTTGTTTAGCCTGAAATCCTCTGCACATTCCCACAAACGACTTCCTTTTCTCTCCCTCCTTTATCATCTAACTCCCTCCTTGCCCCCCCTCTTCTTTTAATGAAGAGAAGTTCAGAGAGTTTCTTCCCCCCCCCTCCCCACCACAAGCCTACAATGAATAGATGGCAGGCACCTGGGAGTTATGAATTTTAAAGTGATCATTTTCTTTCAGCCTGCCCCGGACAATGGGGAATCTCCTTTTGACTCAGTTTCACAGCTTTGAGAGCCTCTCGGATCAGCCACATTCCAATCAGATTGGAGTCAGATCAGAGCTGTGCTGGACTGCATCAAGGTCTCTCACAGAAAGACGAGGAGCAGATGGCCAGCACTCCGTTCTCCTCCCCTTTTCAGGCCGCAATGGAAGGCCATGTGGGAAAGTGTTCCCTCAGCATTGCCTATTGAGGGCTGAATGGGACCACCAAATGCCACCAGCCTGTAGGTATGGAACCTCTGTTAACAGATGGTGAGATCATTATGAGCAATTAATTCCTTTAATGTATCAGTGGGAACATGTTGGAAAGGATGAGGCAGGCACGGAGTGAATAGTGAACGCCTTGCTCCTGGGAGACTGCGGCAGCCACATCACTGAAGGACGCGATTTTCTCTCACGGGCTCCTGAGCACACACTGGGAACTGCCGTGAGCTCTCTGGGCGCGGGACAGAGGCATGGCTTTCATTAGCACACAGGCCTTCCCTTGTTGATCTGCACGATTAAGAACAGACAGGGTTTTTTCATTCGTCCCCCCACAAGCAACTTGCAAACCACTGTAGGGTGGGGGGAATTCTAAATTATCAGAAAGCACAGCAAGGGATATAAAGATATGGATCGAAATTATAATAAAACAACACCCCATTTCCCTTCTTGTTTCTGCAATTTTCTTTAGCAGGGTTTACAGCTTGTTTTAAATGGCTCTTTGGAAACAAAATGGGGTGAGATCCTGACAATCCAAGCACACAATTGATTAGGATGATGGGAGACTGGGTGTAGCTGAGTTCAATCCTTGCCTTCTCCAGGCAGGGCTAGGAGAGACCCCTACCCAAAACCCAAAAGGGTCATTATCAGTTAATGTCAACAATATTGCCCAGATGGACCACTAGGCTGACTCACCATAAGGCTGTTTCCATGTTCCAATGATGGCAACACTTATTTAGCATTTCTGGGCATGTTCAAAGCACTTCCCATGCATTCTTTTAAATTTCAGTCCCCTTTACAAACTCCCTGCATGATAGACCAGTATTGCTGTTTTCATATTGCAGACTGGGGCAATGAGAGGAGCTGCAGGGGCTGAGGCTGAATCCTATAGCAGCCTTGTCAAAAAACCCTCCAAACTGACTGGCCTGAAAACATAAAATTAATACTAGTCTGATGGAACCTGATGAAGGAAGGACAGAAATTCTACTGTAGGAGTGGAGCAGGTTGTTTCTTTCTTCTATTAGCCCATTTTGTTTCATCTGACATATTGAATATTCCTCTAGTTTGGGACTAATTCTTCTACCAATCTAACAAAAGCACTCTACTTCTCATGTCATGTATTTTCATAGGGAAAGGCTGAGAGGGAACAAAACGGACAACTAGTTTGCTACTGAGCTTTAAAGCCTAGGAAATAGTGAGCAGGAAACACCAGCAACAATTCACGTATTCATATTTAAATTGTTCTCTCTCTTTCTCTCTGCCCGTAATTAAGACACTCCAATGGTGTTCTGTTCCTGAAATTTACATAATCGTACAATAGGTTACATAAGTAACAGCAAATGATCGTTAACCTTGAAGTGTACTATGTTGAGTAAATCTGGCTTTAGTTCAGTAAATTAAAACTGAGGGGAATGTGTGTGCACATGTGCGTGTTTAAACATTAAATAACTTCTACTGCTGAAGCCCTGCTATATATTTGTCAATAATTTTCCTTAGATCCTTATTCACATTGCAACAGTGAAAATATTGGAGGGTGGGTAGCGGGGAGGTTCATTGTGCAGCTAGAAAGAAGCAGATACATGTTTTTCGCTTTCTCCTCATTCTTTGCACTTTGCATTTGTGCTACACTCTGGAAAACCGTGATAAGAATATCAGAATATTGAATCAAAACGTCTAACTTGCTTGTTTGAGATATCTCTTCCCCTTTATCCTCCACCCTCCTACATTTCTGTCCCTTTTGGATTTCTGACTCTCCCTTCCTAACACAAATATAGCATGCTAGCTGAGTACTTCCTAAAATTCTGCAATGAGATTTGGTGGGAGAATGCAAACTTTTGCTAGGTTATAACAGGAAAACAACTTCCCACAATGTCTCCATTAAAATAGCCTTACATAGCCTGATGATTCCCCTTTGCAGAATGGAGCTGTTTGTGAAGCAAGCGCTGGTTTTCAACTGTGCCAACACTATTAAACCAGGAACAGCTCTGACTGAAGAAGCGGGGGTGGGGGGCTGTGTTCTAATGAAGAGGTACAGGAATTCTTGAATTTGGCTTAGAAGACAAAAATTGAAGAATGCAACTGTCCTAGAATTACTGAGTTCAGTTTTGGATCTCATTTTGTAAATGCAGAAACTAGAATTCTTGACTACTTTCAGCAACACATGCTTTAGTGGACTGTGGTTGTTGACTTGTTTGGGCTTTTTCTATGTAGAAAAAAGGGAAAGACTGTGACTATCTGGCTACTGAAAACAGGTAAAAGGGGGAGCCGCAGTTTGTGCTTTGCTCACAATGTACATCACTGCACTTCAAGCACGATATATTTGAAGGGATCAGCAATGGCTCATACCAGTGGGAGAGAAGAATTCACACTGCAAATTACCATTTTCCCCAGCATCCATCCTTCGTCCAGGACAACACAATAATAAACTGGAAGCTCTTTTGTCTAAAACATTGTTCTTCATCACATGAATAGCAAGTAGACTTTCTATGGAGGAGAAAGGAGCATGGAAGGCGGGTTCTGGATCACTAGCTGACTCATCTCACAAATGAGACACACCAGCTGTCTGTCAGTTCCTGGGTAGCCCAGCCAGCCACCTCTATGCATTGCAAAGCATTTGGGATGTGGTCAGTCGGCTCCCAAGTTCCATAGAAACCTAAATTTGGAAGAGACTCCCCTGAAGGTCACCCAAATTGCTAGCCACAGAAGTTTGACAAACCTCACTGAGTGGGTGAAGTGTAGCCAATCAGAAGGATTATAATACTAAAAGGATTGATTTAGGTATGCATGGGCCATTCAGACTAGCAATTGAGTACTTAAATGCAAGAATCATATGTTTGTGCCGTGAAAAAGGCTAATCAATCACAATTCAATCTTTCTATTTGTCTAGGCTCATCCTTCTATCATGCCCATTACTATTGTTCAAAGCAAGCTTAAGGATATTCTCAGGCTCCAAAGCCATTCACTCTGAGCTTCTCCAGTCTGGCAAGCCAGTTCTTCTAAACACATAGAACTGAAAATTCCAAATCTTGAGGGGTGAGAGAAAAGCAAGGACCAGCTTGTAGCATCCTGCCAACATTCTGTGCATGTGGATTCACAGCGTTTGAAAAGCTTTGCTCTTTGCAAGGCCTGGTAGAGTAGCCATTATTTCCCTCTTAGTTTCTTTTCTAGGCAGTGCATCAATTCCAAACAACTGACTTTTCTGTTATACTGCTTTTCCTTACAATACTTGAGAGAGTTCGCTATATATTTTATGGAGAATTAGTGTGTGAACTTCAGAGCCCTCTCTCCGTCTCTCTCTCTCTCTGCTGCAGTTTTCCATGCATATGTGAGTGCAGTTTTTGTGGTGTGTGTTTTTTTAATTAGAACACTGTTCTATTTACCAAGAGCTGAAATGTGCTAGCACATTTCTCAGTGAGGCTAATTAAGGTAAAAGTGATAGTCTTGTTGTCATTGTCGAAGTCAATGACCCAGTGCATTAGTAATTAAAGTACATTTGAAGTAAAGTTGATTGCAAGGTCCTCCAAATACAAGACAGCATTCACCTTTTCAAGCCCTTTTGCTCCTTAATGCTAATACTAGTGTTGGGGATCTTTGATGAGGTCACTAACCTTGGATTAGTTACCCCTCCATAGACTTTAATCACTCTTTGCTTCACCTAAGCTGGTAGTTAAAGAGGGGTGGCTCTTATTTTAAGTTTGTTTAATTAGCATTTATGTGTACTCTCAATTACATATAAAATTTTCACACAAAAATTAAATAGTGTTATCTTTTTCTGAAAGCTTTAGATTCAGCAATTGTTGCTTAGACAGCAACAAAGAAAGAATGGATGAACAAATACATGACAATTCTGAGTATGTTCCCGATGAGCTTTGTGTGAAAATACTGAACATTGGAGCCAGATTTAGTTGGAGAATCAATGGGACTTAAGTCCATGGGTAATTCTAAATATGACTACCCTTTAGACACCACCCTGTGAATATCACCACGTTCGAAAGGCCAGTATCCTCCCTGGCCTTTCTGAAAATACATACATACTCCTTCATCCTACCATTACACACTATTGATGCTCTTTCTCCAATTATTAGAAAACAGGAGGTATCACACTTAAATACAAGTAAATTTACCACAATGAAAGAAGCTGCAGCTTTAGGACAAATTATACTAGGGTGGATGGGGGTGGGGAGGGGAGGGGAATTATCCTTTCCATAGCTTCTAGTTTTCTACTCCCTACTCAATGTGTGTCGTTCCCCATCCCTGCATTCAGTGTAATCTTTCCCTTGCAGAGATCAAAATGTGCAAAAACAAGGAGGTGCAATTTGGTGGAGAAGGAAGCTATTTCAGAGAGATTTGGAATGTGGACATGAAGGGGAAAGAGGAGGCTGCCTGATTACTCCAGGGTAGATCATTGACCCAGAATGATGTAAACCACCCTCCCACAACCTGGCAGCCTCCAGATGTGTTGGCCTGCAACTCCCATAATCCCATTCTGGCTAGGAATTATGGGAGTTGCAGTCCTGCACAGCTGGAGGGCACCCAGTTGGGCTGAGGGCCCATCAACACTGACTGGTAGTGGTTCTCCAGGGTTTTAGACAGTCCAATGACGTGCCCTATCAGCTTTTCTGAAAGTGGGGTGATTTATCACTCTCTTCTCTCCCCTTGCCTCTGAGTTTGCTTAAGAGGCAGAGGGGAACTAGCACAGTGTACCACAAGGTAGAATGCATCTTTTCTTAAAGGAGTGTCCCTGGTTTTTAAAAAAGTGAAATACTGGGAGCATCCCTAAGGGTGAACAAGCACAGCAATGATGTGATAAATGCATCATCTGGAAAAAGCCTAAACTGGACAGCTGCCCTAGAAATTGTGTTTCTTCTTAAATGGCTGTCGGGGTGATTTCTAGAAGATACCCCATCCTTCTATTGCAGCAAACCAAAAACAAAAAGTCCTGTGACACCTTAAAGGATAACAAATTTATTTAAGTGTGGTCTACAGTACACTTGCATGGACTATACCCACTTCATCAGATGCATACAGTATTGTGCACAGCTCCAGGTTTTTATGCAGTACATACACTAATACTATCCACATCTGCATGTAAATCTCAGATTAGAACCTGAGCTATTTTCTGAAGAGCTGCTTCTGAAGAGCTGCATTTGAAGATCATATGCGGACACCGGACATTACTCATTTTCCTCTAAATCTTGCAACATCTTGAAAGAAGCTTTCAACATTGGGGATTGCACCACTAACCTAAACTGGGGTAGTGATGATTATATCTTCCCAGAAAACCATCAGATGTGTGGAGATGGGGAAGGGAAAATGACTTCCAAAATTCTCAGCACCCTCACATGACAACACATGTGGCCCAGGATTCTTTGGAAGAAAGCACAACTGTTCAGCTGATATGGATACCAGTTTGTGGTGTAGGCATGTCTATTACATGGTGTAGATATGCTGGCTTCAAGCATGAGCTGATAAGATGAAAGAGCAAAAAGGGGGAAGGATAAGTTGTATTCTGTGTATCTTCCAAAAGAAGAGCACCACAAGATCAGCGAGGGAATTCTAAGCATGTAAAGGTCCTTCTAAGACTAAGTTGTTCATGCCAAAGCGTGGGAAGATGCTTCATGAAATCAGAGCAGTGTGATGAGTTTGACAGCTCTCACAGCCCATCACGCTGATAGCTCTTTCAATAAATTTGAAACCAACACTAAATAGGGTGTCTATTCAATTAATATGTCCCCCACGTCTTATCCTGCACTAAGAACTTACACATTCTGTATTAAAAGGCATTCTGAATCTGCTATGAAACATCCCCTATCGAAAGGCAACCCAAAGCATCACACTTTGAAAACATCCTTTGGGTTTCTCAGTTTTCACTTTGCATCATTATTGGAGGGGTAGATATTTGAGGATTACTCATCTTGCATACATACAATAAAATAGCTTGTGATATTTAGAGTTATACTTGGCTGCTGACCCAGGGTACAAATATTGCCATTACTTGTACCAAGCAGTTCTTAGGTGACTTGCTTGCCCTGAAGACACATAGTCCTGCTGTCTGCATTTTGCTCTGGATTCAGACATAGGCATATTTATTCATTCATCCATTCATTTAAAAAGGAAGAATTTAGCTTCCTTCTCTGTCTCTCAGAATGTCATCTGCCAGCTGCTTCTTGTCTCTTGTCTATATGACTGACTCCAATGAATAAAAATACTTCTCTGGGAAAACAACCAAAGAAAAGAAAGAAAGGAGAGAAAGGAGGAGGTAAAAAAAGAAAAAGAAACCTATCTCCCAAAGTTTGTAAGTTTGCTCCAATTTGACTGACTCTGCCTTACCACAATCTTGGTCCAGGGCAAGATGAGTCTGTTAAGTTCTCTGTGATACACTGTGCCTTTGTATCATTTCGGCAAAAGCCCCAATTTCCCTGCAGTGCAATGTAGTAAAATGAACCAGGCGAAAGGTTTGCACGCAAGGCACTGCTGAGATTTCTGCTTCTAAACATCTGCTTAGATCTCCCGTCCTGCGTGTCAGCCTCCAGTTGCCAGAGATGAGACATTAGCAGGCATGGACAGCTGAGACCGATCGAGAAGTTATTCTTTTGGGAAAATGATGAAGGGTGTCTGATACAAACAGTAAAGTAGTTTTTGACCTTCTGGAAGCTCGGAATTTCTTACTCTTTCTTGGGGAAAACCGGGCAGTATTTCTAGAAGCAGACTGTGAGAAAAAGTTTTCACATATTTGTTTTAGTATATTAACATACTGCTATTTACATATTTTATTTTCCCCTTTTCTTAAAATAATAATAAAAATCTGCCAAGAAGGAAAACATTTGTGCGTCAAGGATGGAAAATAATTTATTATGTTCTCTCCAGGAATCAGAAGTCTGTAATACAAAGCACTTTGCTACATTTACAACGAACGAACATCTGACTTTTCTTAAGGAAGGCACTGTGTTATTCAACATTACAAGACTAGCAAACACTAGCTTCTGGCTTCCTTGAGAAGCTAGGGATAAACCCATTCAAAACAAAATCTGTTTGACTTTATCAGAACGACTTGACTTTACTGCCCCCTTTCCTTACCCAAAAATGACCTGAATAGCTGCCATCCTGTTTACATTTCACAGGTCACACTCATAGTGAAGATGAGTGGGAAATGAGGAAACAGGAATAAAGCACAAACAACTTTGGGACATTCAAAGCTATTTCACCAGTTACAGAGAAAGTACTTTCTGGTGGGAACTAAATGCAAATTGTACATGTAAATTATGCACTTTGGGTTTTCACCCCTGCTTCACATGACAGGAAAATGGGATTAGTAATTGCTCCCCAACATACATGCCTAGAGCAGGTACCCACTTTTTCAAGCTGAAGGGTCAAATGCAACTTTCCAGGATCCCAACTAGATGGTTATACTCCTCTCCCTGCCCCTGCCCCTTTCCCCCAACCACTGCATAGGATGCAGCAGAACTTGCGACCTAGAACATTCCTATTTAAAGTTTATTTATTTATTAGATTTACATCCCGCCATTTTCTTATCAGTTCTTTCAAATGTTATACTTCTCCATCATAGCTTTTGACATGTACAGTAAATGATGCTGATCAACACAACTGAGAACAAAACAGATAAAATATACCCATTGCAAAAAAGCGGGGAGACAATAACATGCACTACAGTATGAGAGTGTTATATCCTAATGAGAATAATATAGGGGCAAAGTATCTAGTACAACCTAATTTGCATTTCTGCAAACAATACTTAATCAAAGAACAAAACCCCTCACACATCATGCTTTCCACCAGGGGACATCTACTCACAGGCAATAATTGCAACGTTGCATTTGCACATACACACCCGCCCATCCATATACTTTGGCAATCACCCCGTAAATCAGAGCAAACTGGCCTCATTCCTCTTCAGATTGGGATAGTTTCCAGCACAACACAACACTACCATACCTGCAGAAATGTCCATATATTCAGAAATTAACATGGGCATTTGCCAATTGCATGTGCAACAAATCAGGACTGGAATGCCAAGACGTTCAGCAAAGCATGTGTGTTCACTTTCTGAAGGATGTCCAACTGAAAGAGCTGCACTTGTTTTCTAATAAGGAGTTCAAGAGCACTTGTGGAATAGTCTGGGAATGTGTTTATCCTTCTTTGTACACCCCAAGGGTTGCATCTATCACACACACTAGATTACAGCATTGTCCTATTCATGCAAAACTGGTATTTTTGAGGCAGAAGTCTGTGAGCTGAAAGCATCCTGGATCTTTTTTCGTAACCCAGTAGCTTTCCTGTACGAAAAAAATGGGTGTGGGGGGAAATTGGCATAGGGAAATGAAAGGGGAAGCATTGTGCAAAGGATCAATGTCGTATATCTATTTAATGAAATTATCATCAGGAGAAATTTCTGAGCAATTTACACAATAAAGGAGATCATAATTAAATACTGCATGTTATTACTTCATACAAAAGACAAGATTTCCTCTTGCACAATTCCAGTCAGAGATCCAAAGCTGCCCGTCTCTGCTATTGCTCCCCTACATACAGCAATGCTCCTCACTCTCATTCGTATGAATCCTCCCATGTGACAAACAGGCTCTTTAAAAGCTCCCAGTGGTGTTCTTGGGAGCTTTTTCGAAGCCTAAATGCTATGGAGGATGGGGTGAGATGGGGAAGAGACAGGAGGGAGCTGGGGAGGGAGGGCAGATGGCCGGCAGATGGACGGACAGAGTATACAAATGAGGACGTGTGTACATGTGCTATGAGGATGGGGATGCATATAGTTGGGCAGAGAAGAGTGGGCCCACCTACTTTTGCTCCAGTCTTGGTCACCTCTGCCTTGCTCATGAGCCAATGCAACCCTCAAGAAAAAAAATGGGTCTCTGCCCACCGCAAGGTGTGAGAGCACGGAGTCACCTATGAGGGGAAACAGGCTCGGCATCACTCCAAATGAACAATGGGAAGTGTGCCATGACTGGATCCTGCAGGCAGTGTCCTTTGCCTAACTTGTAATGGTTGCTTTGACCATAGCGCTCTAAAAAAACTCCTCAGTCTTCTCTTTCTGCATAGCACTTGTCTCTAGTCCCCTGGTCATCTTTGTTGCCCCTCTCTCAATTCATTCCCATTTCTCCTTGAACTGAGTTATTTCCACTGGTGACATGGCAAGGCAAAATCTTTTTCAGGTGTACAGCACAGGAAGTTAAAGTCTGTCAGAAGACAGACCGCAAGGTTCGTCTGCAGCCCACAGGAGAGCAGGTGGGTCATTTGCGACCAGAAATACTGGTGTGCCTGTCTGTCATTCTGTACTGGATTTATGTGGGGAAAGACGCATGAGCTGATTAACTACCACAAGCTTCTAGCAAAGGAAACTGCAGAATCCATCACTGTGCGTTGTGGATCACATGGCCCATCTCTCTTATGAGTAGGTCAGCCTCTCAGACATTTTGCGGGTTTCCATTCCTCAACTAATTTGCCAATCTGCCTGAAACCCAGAAAGGATGCCAGTATTTGAAAATGGACCATACCAGTTGGACGTGCAACAAAATGTTATGGAGTAGAATGTTACAATTAGGATGCAGCCAGCCATGCCCTCTTCCAGAATTTCCATTCCGGAAATACTCTTTTGATATTTCTTTTCCCCCTGCTTGGCATTCCATGGCTGGTGAGTATGCACAGTCCTCACTGTCCTGCTTGGGGTTCGCAATGTAGGTTGCCCCCTTACTATATCTTTATTAAAGAGGTAATATATAAATATGTATTTATATTTGTATAACAACATACTCCCCTTAAATATGTATCTATATTTCAGTAAGCCATGGATCCTGTCGCCCTTACTCCAACATGCTGCTATTCAGCTACGATCCTGCCAGTATTCACCAACGGAATTCTGTTAGAGGGGGTAATGTAATAGTTGACAGTATCAGTACCTGATATGGAAGGGTGCACGGCAGTGGTTTATTTCGCAAGGATTAAAACAAAAAGGACACAAAAATACTATGTGCCTGGATTTTGTGCTCAGGACTGAAATGGCACATGCAAAATAGCATATCTAAAACAGTCTGCAGAAGTCCTAACATCTTTCTCAATCTAAGTTAACAGGTGAGGAAAATTCATTTAGTTCATATTTTAATGCAGATTTGCTTAATGAAACACTTTGAAACAAATAGGCCCCTTCAAAATTCTCACTGTTCGAATTCTTGCCAGTTTTCCAGTCCAAAATTCACATCAAGTGTGCACAGTAGGAAAATATGCACACAAATATGTATGTTCATGCAAAATGATGTATGAAAATGCATTAGAGAACATTGGTTGTATGTACAAGATCATTTTGCATACAAAAACCCGTGTATATTGGAAGAACTACTCATAAAAATGTATACCAACTTCTAAAAACAACATTCTCAAACTGATGCAGGAATGAAACAAACTGAAATTTAGAAATGAGAAACTGAGAAAAATCAAAACTGACAGGCTTGTCCATTCCTACCCAAGTTAACACTGTTGCAGAGCTGTTGTTGCTGCCTATACTGCCACAACTTGCTCTACACACAGGATGGGGCAAAGAATAGGAGGGGAAAAACCCCTTTTTCTTTTTCCTTTTGAAAAGAAACTAGTTATGAAATGTGGCCAATGCCACTGAGTCATGGCCCTGCCCCCGTGTTCTTCAATCACTCGTATCCGATATGAGCCTAGAAACCACACTTATCTGAAAGGCGCACTCCACCCACCCAAAATGACAGCAAACCTCAGAGTTGATTTTCGATACACAATATAGCTGTTGTACATCATTCACTGAACTTACCAAATGTGAATCATATGCTAGCACCAACTGCCAAGCACAACACACCATGGTGACAAAAGGATGGTTTGAAACTTTGAAAAAGGCTTTTGACTTGAGGGAAAGAAAAGTCATTTCAGAAGGAGAGAAAGGAAGCTTCAGCAGAACTGTGTGTACTGTAAGAATCCTGAAACATATTTTGCACGGATGTTAGGCAGACATTTCAAGCCAATGCCTGCTTTTTAGCTTGGATACTTTTAGTTGGACTGAGTTCCACTGGAAGTGGATTTCAAAGTGATTTCACTACTGCCAATTCAGCTACTGTACATGGGTGCCAAGCCAAGGGGTAAGAAGAGAAGAATCACAGCCATTGTCTTCAGTACTTCAGCTAATGACTCATCTCCTGTGTGAATGATATAACTATACAAGGGAAGCTAGAAAGAGATACATACAAATGCTAGGAAGTAATGCATGAATAGCAGGAACCATATTGTCAGCATCCCACATAGTATTTATTTATTTCTCTATTTGAGTTCTATATTGCCCTATAGCCAAAGCTCTCCAGGCAGTTCTCAACAATTAAAAACATAAAATGAACAATTAAAATTGTTAAACCCATTTAAAAACATGGTATAAAATAAAAAGAAAGCCAAAGTAAAGCCTAGCAGCAGTAAAGATTTAAAATACAGTACAGGATTTCAAACAGTGGGTATGTGAAGGTCTAAAATTCTTGGAAAAATAAAGACTTCACCTGGTACTGGAAAAAACACCATGCCAATGTTAGGCAAGCTTCTCTGGGAAGTTCCTTCCATAGCCACATTTGCCATGGCAGGAGCAGCCCTTTTCTTTTTAGTCCCCCCCCCCACTTCCTTTAGCAGGGGTTCCCAGACGGGGACCACTGAGGATGCTCTTAGGTTCAGAGTGGAATATATCCTAGGAGATGAACCTTCAGGTAACTCGGTCCCAAAACATGTAGGTCTTTGAATGTTAAAACCAACACAGTGGATCAGGCCTATTCATGGACGGTCTGCAATGGCAAAGTATTGATCTAATATGAACATGTTGGCCCAGACCCATTAACAATCTTGCTGCCCTGAGCAGGAATAACAAAGAATTACTAACAAATTTAATAACTGCAGTGAGACTAATTATAGCTAAGAATTGGAAAATAAAATATGATTACCAATTGTCTGATTGGTATAGAGAAATTTGGAATATAGCTATTAAGGATAAATTAAAATGTGATATTAAAGTGAGAAAAGGGCATATAAAGGAAAATAAGTTTAATGAGATTTGGCGTATATTTATTGAGTATATTTTAAAGAAAGGGAAAGGATTTGAGCTGTCAAAAGAATCATTACAGTTTTGGGAAGGGGAGATTATTCTGAAACGTTTGGATTTTTTTTTTTTTAATTGTGACATGGATCCTTGGTCCTGGTGATGGGGAGCACAGTAATAATTATTTTTGCTGAATGTCAATTTTCATGTTTGTATTTTAAATATAGTGACAATTTGCTTGTATTTTAGATTGGAAATTAATAAAGTTTTTAAAAACCAAATCTTGCTGCAAATGTTGAACCATCTGGATTTTCCAGGCCATTGTATAAGGCAGCTCCAATTTGAAATGTATTGTAGTAATCCAGCAAACATGTTACAAGAGCAAGGATGTGTACCTATGCCATCCCTGTCCAGAGAAGGACATAGTTGGTTTATCAGCCTCAGCTGATAAAAGATGCTCTTTGCCACCAATTCCTTCTGTGATTTAGCAGCAATGTTGGATCCAAGAGCACCACCAACCTATGATTCTTCCACTTTAGACAGAGTACAACGCCCTCCAGATGAGTCGAATGCCACTCATCCAAACAGGTGAGTCATTCACTAACAGCTTCTCTGTTGTGTCTGAATTATCCCAGTCTTGCTGGGTTAGCTGTGCTGCAAACTGGGTGCACCATGAAAGCTGTATTGCCTTTCAGTGTATCAATTAGGGATGGGAGAATCAGGGATGTTCCAACTCACAAAACCTGGTTTGGCTTGCTCTCCATTTATTTATTTATTTATTTGTATGATTTTTTGCAACCTGACAGGCATGTGTGAAGAGGCCTTCATGTGTCACTTCTGAACTATGGAATTAACTCCCTCAAGAACTACAACCCTCGGATTCTTCACCTTTAGAAATCAGGAGAAGACACATCTATTTAATCTAGGCTATTATATTATTTAGCTGCTTTAAGGTGAATTTTGCCCTATTTAGACAACAAAGGCCCTGTAGTTCCCAGCATGGCTAAAGCTTTTTTCTGTCTAAACATACACAGAGTGTAGGACATACCTGGCTGGGCAAAATTAGGCAGGTTAGTCACATCCCAAGCATCCTCAACAACAATAGGGCATCGCTGGTGGCTAAGGACTAAGCTATCTGCCACCAAAAGCCCTCAGGCCAGCCTCCAGGTAATGCAGCCTCCCAGGTATGTATGTATGTACGTATGTATTTATTTATTTATTTAAAACGTTTCTAGGCTGTCCCATTCTTAAAAGTCTCGGGGAGGTTTACAGCAAATTAGTATAAAAAAATAACAACAATTGCCCAGCATCCAATATAAAATATAAATCCACCACTAAAGCAAGTTAACAATTAAAATACTGGGAGAATAAAATGGTTTTCACCTGACACCGAAAGGATAGAAGCATTGGCGGCAGGCAAACCTCTCTAGGGAGCATATTCCACAATCAGGGTGCCACTGCGGAATAGGTGTGGAAACCACCCGAATTCAAATATGCCAATCAGCACTTGGGGCAAGAATTTCAACCCAATAAGCAGTTGTCTTTGCTACCAGGTCAGCCAAGTTATGAAATGGAACTCTGCTATGCTCCTGGGTCAACTGCCATTTCACTGTGATCAAACTTATTCTCGAAAATAAAATACAGTCTGTTTCTAACTCTCACCCTTCCTGTGCTTAATTTGGCCGAGTGCACTAGGTCCAACAGGAATGAATATTATTTTAATGCATATAAGGTGATATATAAATGTTTCCCTCCAAAAATGAGGCTTTCCAGCAGAAACACAATGGGGTGAAAAGTACGGAGATATGAAAATGCCAGGTAAGAAACAATTTATTTCCAAAAGTTTTGTCTCCACTTATGGATAAAACAAGCATATTTATTATTACTTCATATCCCACCTTGTTTCCCCCTCACAAGGAACCCAAGACATGTTACACAGTCCTCCCTCTCTCCATTTTATCCTCATAACAACTCTGTGAGGCAGATTAAGGGTTAGGGTCAAGGACTGGCCTAAAGTTACTCAGTCAGCTTCATTGCTTAGCAGAGACTTCAACCCTGATCTCTTTCTCATCAGCATGTGTGTGCATGTAAGGATATACAGACATGTGCACACACACACACACATATCAGTTTGGTTGAGTTTTGCTTGGTTTGGTTTTGACCACTTTAGAATTAAGCATGTTCTTATAAGATATTTATTCATGTTTACAAGAAGCTTTATCAAATAGGCCGACTTGGATCTGGCCAATTCCCATCCATCAACAGCAGACTCTTGGTACTACTATTGTGGAAGATCTTCCCTTTCAGTTCCACTTAGTGGAACTTGACTACTTTCAGGAAATGGGTAAGAGCCTGCTTCTTTCTGCATGTGGGTTCCACACCACACTGGCAGCTCCTAAGCAGGAGAAACCAGATGGGATACCTAAGAGCATTACCCACCCCAAGACATCACATGGGCTTCCAAAACCAGCATCAACAGTCAGCATCAAGAATCGGCCCGTCTTATGCAAATACATTCAAATGGAGACATTTCACTCCCTCTTTACTTATGACTATACTATACGATAATATTATTTATTCACATGGCACTTTATTCCAAGGCACTAGACATAAAACACAATAAAGCAACAATTTAAAATACAACATAACTACAGTCATTACACTAACAACCTTAATGTCTGACATAACTACCTAAATCTAATAAAAGGCTTAACTAATATGCAACATAACAACAAATACTGCATAAAAGCCATATAAACACACAAAACATTGGCATACTTTACTTCAAATAAACAACCCATCTTCCTATTCAAACAGACGTTTTCAGACCTTTCTTAAACCTTTTCAAACTTTCAACTTACTGCAGTGGTGGGGATGGGGAGGGAATTACCTGCCTTTTCCCTTTCTTGGTGCCCTCCAGACACTTGGGATTACAACTTCTAGAATTCTTGACCATCGACTATGTTGAAAGAGGCTGACAGGAGTTAAAGTCCAACACGTATGGAGAGCACCAGGTTGGGGAAGGCTTTAGTAAATGGTTGCCTTGTGCAAGAAGCAAGCCAATGGGGGAAGTTAGTCCTGTACCACTGGGAATTGCTCTGAACAAGGATGTTTGAGCTTGGCCTTATGCTGTGATTTAGTAACACAGGTAAAAAGGGAGGGGGAAGAGAGATGGTGGATAGTAAGTAGAATGCTGGTTTGTCCTTCATTGGGATTGGAGAACTGAGATGCAGGAATATATAATGAGAATTAATGGCAAGCTGTGGTTAATGGCCCTTTGCCTCTACCTCAGGCCATTAACTCATCCCTCCCAGTTATTAATCCTTAGGCAATGCCTCGCACCTCCACCTTTATTGCGAGCTCATAAAGCTGCCATCCACCCAGCAAGTCCAAAACACACTAGCCTCTTCTTAGCCACCCTTCCTTCCTTTATTTACTTACTTATGAAAACAGATTATGCTGTAAAACCAGTTTAAGTGCTATCACTTATATAAGAAAGCAGCCTTCCCATTTGGAATAAAGCAAGCCTTTTTCTCATTAACTTTACTGCATATTGGTGCTAATGATTATTGCTACAAAAATACATTTCACATGCAAACATACATACAGAGAGAGAAAGAGCCAGAGAGTCTCTTTCTCCTTCTCTCTCACAACAAGCTTGCAAAGTAGTTTCCTAATAATGGAGCATAACTGGAAAAAGCAGTGCCGTCTGCATCAATGAAAATCAGTGGGAGACCCCACCTGGACCACCATTTAATAATGAAACAGTGGGATGTGATCTGGACTTGGACCAAGGGTAGCCAAGGGAATACAATTTCCACTTAGATTTCCTCGCCAAATGCATTCTCTGCTGCACTACAACAACACACGCCAAAATAATAAAAACTCAATTCTTTAGCACTACGTATCAAAGTGGGCAGTATCCAAAGTAAAAAGTGAGAGATGGTGTTAGTACCAGCCCACTTATAACACAGCAGGGCCATAGGCATGAATGTGTTCATGCAAGTTTCAACCGATTCGCAGCAGAAACACGTGAGGCAGGGTAGTAAGGCCAGCTGGTGGTTGCATCACCAAGGACTACGTGAGCAATTTCTCCAGCAAAGACTGGATGTGAACCAAAACTTTACACTATGCGTCCCTTTCTGAACCTCCACCATTCCCAAGCTCCACCCACTTACAGGAAGGATATTGTTCCTAAGCAGTCAATCCCCTGGTCCTCAGATAAGAACTTTCCTTTTTGTCTGGTGTGCTTTCCATGTGTGGATTCTTCTTTGGAAGAATCTGGCATATATGGAGGAGGAGGAGGAGGAGGAGGAGGAAGACAACAAGTCTATAGTTCTTGGAAGAGAAAGCAAATGTGAATGAAAAACGTATGAAGATAAATACCAAGAGAACAGATACATTGCAGGAATCTAAATCTCAGCTAACCCTTATACACACACCGGACTGAAGCAAAGGAGAACTCCGTTAACAGATAGGCATCCCCTCATTTATGCATCCTGTTATACACGAACATTTGTCTAGTTCTGTGTTTTTCAGTAAGGGGTAATTACAATTACAAATGGTTGCATTTATTTATAACATTACAAAGGGGGGAAACTGTAATCTGTGCTGTTCTTAACAATCTTACTTGTATTTTTACCAACACCAATTTGTCTTGCCTTGCTTGCTCATGGGAAGAAGGAAGAAATCTAATCAAATCCTTTGGAGTATTTTTCTCTGCTGTAATTTAGCAGTAAAGCTGGCATGGTGCCTAACCTAGTCCGAGAATGAAACATTTGAAATGCTGTTACTATAAAATAACAAGGAAGCTTTTAGCCACGTTCATACAGAGGAGACTATGAAAATGTTTACTTGTAATGTGGTTAGCATATGAAAAGACTAACCCAGCAGGATAATACATTTCAAAAGTTGTGAAATTGTCTGCCTTGATATATAAATATTTTATGTAAATAGAGATAGATTTGAGACTCATAAGATTTTTTTAAGTAAATCAACAGACCAGTAGCCGACTCCACACAATACTTCTTAGTCTTACTTTCTTCTTACGCTATTAATGAAACTACATTAATCCTGTTATTTGTTTACTCTGACTTTCACTCCAATGACAGTGGCGCCAGTGGTTCTGTCTGCAAAAGCCACTGAAACACCACCATCACCTTCCAATGGAAGACTTGTGCCCACTGATGGCCAGCAGTGGAGTTTCTCAGTGACTTCTGGAAGGCTAGCCAAGATTGCTCCGAGCAATGTTCCTTCTGCCAATGGTAGTAGGTCATGACAGTCTGGTGGAAGGTTGCACAGCTGTCCCAAAGACAAGATTCTGTTGATAGTTCCACTTCTTAAAGCAGCTGGGAATTGCTGCCTTATGCTACACCAACACTACTTATTTTCTTCATTTTCTTTTGGGTCTATGGAAGATTTGACTTCTTTCGCTTGTGGCTGACTTCTGATTCATTCTAATTTAACTAAGGAAAAGCACTGAAAAGCATTGTCCATCTATACACCCCCACCCAGTCTTCCTTTTCAACCCTGATCCCCAAGTTCATTTTAACATTCTTTCTAGGATACCATTGTGAAGTAATCTACACCCAGTACCAATACATCACAGGATTTTATTTTATTTCTGGCAGTTCCTGCCACTTTCATAGTAATTTGTGAGATGGAATTTTAATTTCTTTTAAAAATGTTTAAACATGTGTTTTAATTCATATTTGAAGGTATATTTTCTCTCAACATACTTATTTCAAATGTGCATGTGTGGTACATTTAAGCTGCCAAGAACTGAATCTAACGGACAAAATCTGTTGGAAAAGTACTCCAGGCTTTTCTGGACCTTGCACAAGAAATCCTCTGTGGGCCCACTTCCTCAGAGCATTTGCCTTCTCGCTGCCATCATCGCCTGTTCTTGCTGCTGCTGCTGCTCCTCCTCACGCGACCACCACTGGCTTGCTTGGCACACAGAGAACCCGTGATCAAGTCGACTGTGACATCCATGGCTCCTCCTCTACAGCCATTTTCTGGGGGTAAAGCAGGTGCATGGGCAGAGTGCGATGATAAAGAAGAGCAAATCTAGGGGGGTCTTTTCAATGAGCCCCTGCTGGGCTGTGGGCCCCTGTCAGGTACTGCACCATGCCTACCCTTGCTTCTGCCCTGCCCAGCAAAGTATTTGTTCAAATAGGTAATGGCAAGTGGGGCCCACAACAAAAGGAGGTGCTGTAATGGGGAGGTGTTGCTACTGAGGATTCTAGGTCTTCCATCCCATTCCTCTCCCCCTCCCAGGATTTCTCCCCAACACCCAACCCCAATAGGTGGTCAGGACTCCGTACCTGCTGGGCAAGCTCAGTCCACATGGAGCTGTTTGGGGATGCAACCAAAGGAGCCTTCTCCATATTTCTATCTTTGGACATCTCCAAGCCACCTGATCCATTCCTCTCACACTGATGCCATTCTGGGTACATAAGCAAGAGCACTCATAGCCTGATCACCAGGCACAGGGAGGATGATGGACAGCACAGGTGCATGCCAGCATGTGGCACCAAGCAAAACCATGGCAGTGAGGTGTAGTGAACACCAAATAACCTGCAGTGGTTAAAAAGAAAAAAAAGATACAAACTCCAAAAGGATCTCCCCAAACTGGGGGAGTAGAGATTAAAAATGGCAAATGCACTTTGCAAGCAAATTTTTAAAGGACGTGCCCTGAGGCAAAAAAGAAAACACCACCTTCACACATATGTTGATGGGTCCCAAGCTGGTGGTGACTAAACCGGACAGGGATGTTGGAGTTGTAGCGGATAGCTCAGTAAAAATACTGACCGTGTGCAGCTGCTATGAAAAGGCAGATTACGTATGTACGTATGTATTTCCAGTCTTTCTTTCTGCAAGGAGCCCAAGGTGGCTTTCATAATCTTTCTCTTCCTCTCCCTTTTACCCTCACAACAATCCTGTGAGATACTTGAACCGCATGTCAGTGACTGGCCCAGTGCCACCCAGTAAACTTCATGACCAAGTGGGGATTAGAACCCAGATCTCCAGAATTCCCTTCCAATACACTCTTATCATTGTGCCACACTGAGAATCATTAGGAAACATTTCAAACTAAGATGGTATCATAATGCCTTCATACCAATCTGCGGGGCAACCATATTTGGAGTACTGTGTACCGGTCTATTCATCACATCTCAAAAAGGTCGGTGCAGAAAGTGCAACCCAGATGATCCAGTGACTGAAGCAACTCTCCTAGATTACAGAGTTTGGAGTTCCTTAGCTTAGAAAAGTATGATAGGGTGCAAACATGGATGGTTTTTCGAAGCCTTAAAGTTTAAGGCTTAAACAAAGGTATGGGGCTGCAAGTCATCAGCAGATACAAGTAACTAACAATATTGGAGAAACAGCATACAGGCTCTTAATATTAGCCTCTGGGAGACACAAGCAACAGGATGCTATTGAATAAAGTAGAAGTAGAGTTGGAAGGGGCCTATAAGACCACGGAGCCCAACCTCTTGCTCCACTTCCACATATGGTCACCCATCTAGCCGCAGGTCCATGCCTTTCCTGCTTAACAAAGGTGCCTTAACTTGCACTCATAATCAACATGCTAGCTCCCCACAGGCAGCTGGGTTGACCTCCATAGAACAGAATAATGGGCAGCGTGGCATTTAGTCTGATCCAGAAGGATACTTCTACTGATCTCATAAGTGGGTCCCCACAAATATTTCTATTGTCAGCAGTCAATTCATATCAAACATTCTGCTAATTCTAGTTGGATACTGGGGTAAAGACATCCATAGAAATGCAAAAGATCAGAAAAAGGGAAATGATCCAGTGTTTGAACATATATCAGATTAAAATTCCTTTATTATACATTAAACTTGAAATAGTTTGCAGCACAATAGATTCTTTTAGATAGCAAATACTTTGCTGTAGCAATCATCTCTTT
The DNA here is from genome assembly GCF_004798865.1 of Varanus komodoensis. Lineage (NCBI taxonomy): Eukaryota > Metazoa > Chordata > Lepidosauria > Squamata > Varanidae > Varanus > Varanus komodoensis. The sequence goes on along the minus strand of NW_025335505.1, from coordinate 23,440,331 downwards.
TATGTTTTTATTATTTTTGGTAACAAATTGGCACCAGTGATTCCAAACTGCAGCATTCTCAAAACATAACCATTAGGGTAGTTGTTACATATTTAATTTCATGCTTCATTCAGCATAAAGCAGTTGTGGAATTGCCGGGCAGAGCAAATTAAGTAATCGGTTAGATAATTTCCTGCTTAATTGAAAGCAGGTAGTTTTTCCCCCAAAAAAGTAATAATTGATTTTGCTTCTAATGAAATGTGTAGCATTTTCTTCCTCATTCCTGTTACTGAACAAAATGTCTCCCATTATCAGCACACAGCCAAGAAAAAGGAAGTGAGAAACAAGGGGGAAAGAAAAAAAGGTGGGGGGAAGCTATGTGGTGCTATAAAAGAGCTGGGTTAAAGGACAGTCGACTTCTCTGTTAAACCATATCCAGGCTGCCCTGTCCCCACCACACTCTGTCTCCTGCACGCATTCACACCCAACCCATATAATTCAGATACTGTGGATATTGCACTGGGGAAACAGCAGCTGATGCACAGTACAGCTTAAGCATTCTCCCACCTTCCTTTCTTTCTGAGCATTAACAATGGTGTGGCATTATGTCTGTGCCAATGCTAACCAGGGAAAACTTTTAAACAGAGCTTGAAAGCAATGTCTGGTTCACAAAGCCTGGGTTAGCTTGAACCAGAGTTCCTTCCAGTGCAGCAGAAATGGTACACCTTGGTTAATGCTGATGAGGGAAGGGAAATTATTGCTGGATGGAGAGATGGCCCCCTTTTTACCACCCACTTTTTTTAGCTGTAGTGAATACATACATTATGTCTGCACCAAACCTAATGAACCACCTTTTAAGACAAGGCACTGGGCTGTCAAAACAATACTTCTTGCATGAGTTAGATTCACTTCAGATTCACTGTATTTAATAAAACAGAAGAAAGCTTGTTCTGCTTATAATATTCAAATAAAACATGACTTGGATAAAAAGTACCCAAGTTGACTCCATCTGTCTTTTCACTTATGGAAAATCTGTCAAGTAGAAAAGCACATTGCACAAGCATTAAAGTGTGCTTGTGCAAATACAGTATTCTCAAGGTAATATATTGACAACTTACAACTTTTTAAAAAATCTATACACAGTCTGGACCTTTCATGAGTACATCTATTTAAATAATTAAAAAATTACTAAATGCTCAGTAAGCTTTATCCAGCCCTGTGAAAATGTTACGAACAGAAATAATACTTGTAAGCTAAATTGAAACCTGTGGAATGGAATAGTAAGTGAGCAATGGACATAAAAAGGCAGAATTTGCTTTCTATGATTGGAAGAATTGGGAGACAACTAAGCAGGTCAAGGTTTAATTATCAGTTATGCTGCTTCTGATTTTTCTTTGTTTTTTTCTGCACTGATGATTGCTATGTCATCCATAGAATGCTGTCAGGTGCTTTACTGTAGTAAACAGAAAGGTGAGATATACAATATTCCAATAAATACAAGCACCTTGAAGTAGGCCTGGACCATACTGGGTAACCAGTGAAAATTGTACAGAACCGGCAATGTATGGTCTTGTCTGCCAGTCCCTCTAAGCAGATGTTGCTGCTTTATTTTGTACCAACTGCAACTTCTGGAGCATTTTCGAAGACAGTCCCATTTAAAGCACATTACAGTACTCAATCTGAGAGGTTACTAGGGCATGGATTACTGTAGCCAATTTCTGCCTTTCCAGATAAGAACAAAGTTTGTAGATCAACTGAAATTGATGGAAGGTGCTTCTGGCTACAGAACCTACCTGGTGTTCCAGGCACAGCTCTGGGTCTAGAAGCAACCCCAGACTTCAAACCCTGTCCTTTAGTGGTAGTGCAACCCCATCCAGAACAGGTCAGACATCATCCATATGGACAATGGAGCCATCTACCGACAGCATCTCTGTCTTGTGTGGATTAAGCTTCAATTTATTAAGCCTCATCTAGAATATTACCTTGGAAAAGCACTGGTTCAAAACCATCACTGCCTCACCTGGAACAGATGGAAAAGAGAGGCACATCTGAGTACATACTGGTGACAGCTGGACTGCAAGGCGATTAAACCAGTCAGTTCTAGAGTAGATCAACCCTGACTGCTCTTTAGAAGGCCAGATCCTGAAGATGAAACTCAAATACTTTGTCCACCTAATGAGAAGGAAGGACTCCCTGGAGAAGAGCCTAATGCTGGGCACAATAGATGGCAAAAGAAGAAGGGGACAGCAGAGGATGAGATGGCTAGATGGAGTCACTGAAGCAGTCAGTGCGAGCTTGAGTGAACTCCGGGGGATGGTGGAGGACAGGAAGGCCTGGAGGAATGTTGTCCATGGGGTTGTGCTGGGTCAGACACAACTTCATGACTAGCAACAACAGCCCAAACTTCCAGATGACCTCACCCAGCAGTTTCACATAGATGTTAAATAGCAGTGTCACAATCCCCCAACACCACTTTCTGGAAGAAGCCAGCCAAGTAAGAGCAGAACTACTGCAAACAGTGCCTCCAACCCCCAACTCAGTCAGATTTCATCCAGCATGGTCAATGGCTAGGAATTCTGGAAGCTGTCTTTCTTCTCAGGCCTTGATTTTTGTGAATCTGTACGTTTTATTTATTCATTCATTTAAAACCTTTCTACACTGTACCAAATTAACCTATTGGCTTTCAGGATGGTTTACAATTTAAAATAAATAACAGCAATTAATAACAATAAATAATATAATACAATAACAATCCATAAATTGATCAGCAATAAAAAGACAATAAAGCTAAATAAAATAAACAAATTCAATGAATAATCAATAATCAAATAAAACTAAGTAATCCACAGTACCTTCATAAAATATAAAATAATAATAAAATTCAACAATTAAAATAGTTGGTGAATAAAGAGGTCTCAGCCTGGAGCTTAAAGGCCAAAAGAATTGGCACCAGGCGCACTTCTCCGAGGAGCTGGTTCCACAAATGGGGCACCACAGCCAAGAAGGACCTTCTCCTTTAATCCTTCAGAGGTGGCTCCAGGAGAAGAATCTCTGACAATGATCCTGGGGGCCAGACAGATGTATATGGGACCCTATAGGCGATCTTATATTGAGACGGATTCATTTTCAGGACACATAATAAGGGGGGATAGGCCTGAGACATCATGATAATGATGCAGAATGCACCAATGAGGTTGAATTCTAATTCTAATGCACCAGTGAGGCTGCGTACTGCAGGTGAGGCCAAAAAGGGTCAACAAGTATCTTTCCTGGATGAATTTACCATTACCAGACCTGTCCCTGAGGACACCTATAGCTTCTGAAGAAGGTTTCCCCGAACACAGTTGGAAACTACTGGCAGAGAGTGAACTGAGTCACACCCCACTTGAAGACTCCAGCTCACTATCTGGGGACACTGCAGGATTCTGCCCAGTTTTCAGCAACAGCCAGGAGTGCTATAGTATATCTATATAGCTTCCATGTAACCTGAACTGCCTGATCCTGCCTAATCTTGGAAGCTAAGCAGGATCAGGTCTGGTTGAAATCTGCATAGGTGACATAAATGTTGTGAACAACCCAGAAAGCTTTGGCTACAGGCAGTATAGTAATGTAGTCGTTGTAGTAATGCTAGCATGCCAACTGTGCCTCTTTCTGAGTCATAGTGACATCTCATATGTACATGAAGCTGCATTTTAAGAGTTCATGGAAATTTCTGCTGATTCAGAACATGGCCTCCAGAATTACAGGGAGCAAATGCCTCCCATTTACAACACCTTCAGTGGCTATCAGTTTATATCTAGGTACAACTCAGTTCTGGTTGTAGCTTATAAATGCAAGCCTTGCAAACAGTTTGTATGAAAGTGCACTTCATACAAGCCTTCTCAGGATCCATCACATGCTAGAGGTGTAAAAAATATATTACAGAGTTGAGAAAAATGTTTCTATCCCTCTCTCATAACATTAGACCCTATCTTCATCTAATACAGCTGAATGGTGCAGTGGCTCCAGACAGATAAAAGTAATCACTTCCTCATAAAGGTCATAGCTAAACAAGGGAATTAATGCCCATAAGATTTGCTTGGCCTCTAAGTTGGATGGCTTTAAAGGGGGACTAGGCGAATTCAAGGAGGAGGCGGCTATATGATGGCTTATACGCTTCTTCCAGTCTCTGAGCCAGGATGTCCACATACACCAGTTGCTGAGGGAGGGTGCAACTGCACTCAAGTCCTAATTGTGAGTTTTCCACAGGCAGCTGGTTGTCCACGAAGGGAACAGAAAGGTAGCACAGGATTCTTGGCCCGAGTCTGCATGGCTCTACTTATGTTCCCTTGGGAGAAGCCCTCCCTTCATCAGAAGTAACTTTAGGGGTAGGGGTGGGGGACACAGAGGAGGTGTCCCCATGGGCTGCTCCCAGACTCTAGGACTCCTTGACAAGTGAGGCCAAACTAGTCCTATGCCTGACCACCTTGTGCCAGCAGGCAAATACATTTTTATTCAAGGCAGGGCTTTTGACGCGTAACCTGATTTGTAAATATTCTGCCATTTGTTTTAACTGATAGTTTTCATTGACCGAACTGATGTTTTATATGTTTTGTTCTTACCTATTTTTACTTTGTATTTTATGGCTCTTGCATTGTATTTCATTTCATTTGTATTACTGCTGTTGGCCACCTTGAGTTTGATGGAAAGGTAAAGAACAAATATAACAAATAAAACGGATGTACATCATGCAAAGTTCTGCCTGGCAAAGCAAAGGATGATACAACATAAAAGATTAAAACGGGCAAAACCTCATAATAGTGAGATGATATTGAAAGCATAATAAACTAGTAAAATGCCCAACATAGTTTAGTGAGAATGTTTTTGGGGGGGCTCAGGAATACAGTTTTCCTAGCAAGAGAAAGATTGACTTACTAGAAAAAAAAATGTATCCTTGCTCCTGAAAAAGGTTTTCACTGAAATACAGTAGGCTTGCTACTAGTTTAATAAGTTTCATGTGTATTTTTCAATGCTACGGTGAAGATTTTCCTCCCTTGTTGCTTGAGTTTGATGCTGCCCCCATTTCTTCTTTCTCACACCATAAAAAGGGCTTGCCATAGCAAATATTTCCCAACAATTCAGAACAGTGAATCAAGCTGGATAGTAGAGAAGTTTCAAGAAGTAGTTTAAATGTTCTTAGTTATTCATGCTTCATGTAGATTAGGAATAGCTGAAGATTAAAAAGTAATTCTATACTGAAAGTTATAAACAGGACATAGGAATTGGTATTCAAAACATGCTCATAATTACCAGGAAAAGGTTGGTAGATGAAAATAGCATTGATGACCAAAATGAGATGACACTTTGAATTACAAACAATACAACTTAGTTGAGACAGTGTAACAAATCTAGAGAAGAAGGGGAATTGTAAATAAGATTTTTAAACTAGACATCTTTCACAAAAAAATCCCCCAGTTTTGCCCGGGGATTTGGGCTTCCACATCAGAAACAAATTGAAGTTGAGATAGCTTCCTCTATTTAAGGGGTCTAAAGAATGGCCTTGAAGGAGAGAAAACAGCATCGCTATGGTGAAAATAAAGAGCCATCCACAGAGAAAGAATCATGTCATGCTTCATTTTTAAAATGAAAACTGTTTGAAAAGGCTTTCCTAGACAGCAGGACAAAGACAATATCAGTGGAAGGCAACTAATTAAAAACTCAGAAAAAGAGGAAAGAAGACACTCAAAATTACACACTGGGAAGTTAAAATAAGAAAAACATAGAGGATCATTGACTGAGAAAAGATAGAGTCAAATTTCTAAGAATTAATAACTTTAAGAACTGGTGCCTGAGCTTAATTTTTTCCTCTTCACTCCCCATTCCTTTTTCCTTTGTTTGTTTGTTATTAAGATTGTAAGCATAAGAACAGGGATTGTCTTACTACTGATATTTGTGGACCTAAAAGGAAACATCATGCCTAAAAGAGGTGATAAAATGCCATGATGCACACACACACGTATTCTTAAAAATGGAACAGACTAAAGATATTTGCCATTGATAATATTGATGTCAGCCTGTGTTCAAGATATGAACAAAATGACCATGCAACCTGGTGCTCAACAAATTTCTGTTGCTGCGTGCATGAAAATTATTCCAGCTTCATCAAATTTCTATTTATTCATCTGATTTATAGCACACCCAATCTCAAGGACACAAGATGGATAACAAATTCATTAAAAGCGCAAAGGTCCTGTATCTAACCTACTTTCCCCCAGCCCACCAAATGCTGAAGTGAAGAGAAAATCTACTTTGTTTCCACAAAATGCTGGGGTTTGGACTTTAGGTAGCCTCCAGGAATAAGGTAATTGAAGCAAATGTTGGCTGTTCACCATGTCGTGTTCTATCTAATGCCACTTTTGGTAATCCAGACATTACGGTAGCTGGCAAAGTTAGATTGCTTACCTGTAACTATCTATAACTGAAAGCCATCAGGGATTCTCCACTCTCCCAGGCACCTGGGCACAATCCCACTCAGAATCTCCCTGGTCCCAGAACCGTGCACCAGGAACTGGATTTGGCACACAACAAGCCTAAGCTTGGAGAACAGCACAAGTTTATTAAAAAGTTAAAATACAGGGATGGAGGGACTAAAACAAAGGATCTAAAAGGATAAAACCAGGAGAAAGTGGGGAACAGAAGGGGCAAGGGGAATTGGACAGCAGCAACAAGATAGGTTACAGTCAACCAAGAAACTCCCATTCCCAGGGCCTTGTTGGCCCACCCAGACAGAAAAATAACACACTACTTCTAGCCTAGCCTATCCACAGCAACTTTACCTTCTACCAGCACAGGATACGCAGGATGCGACAGCACTCTGGCAGAGAGAATTGGCAACAGACAGAACCTGCAGAAGTTGCTCTGTTCCTCGGGCTTTATCTCTGCCCCCAGCCTAGGTCAGCTCACTGGTGGGGTGATGACCCATCCGCCAGTCCTTGGGGGCCAGCCATTTACTCCAGGTGTTGGTCGTCAGCCAGACATCAATTGTCTCCAGCATCCTTGATGCCATAGTTCTGACCGTGCTCAGCCCACTACACAAAGGGAGGATGATACCTCCCGGAGATCTTGGGTGCCAGATTCCAGCTAGGCTGACTCCTGGTTTTATTAGTATTTTGTCGGTTCCAGGAGTAACTCTTACCCTGCCCTCTGGAGCCTCAGAAGCCAGCTCACATTACACTATATTCTTTGAGTGGTCATCTGGGCATTCATACAACCCTCCCACTGACCCCACATCTCTATCAACAGCTTTGGTACCATAGTTTTCTCTCAGATCTGTATCTAGCTGGTATCGGTCAGTCATTCACTGGCCTTTGTCCCAGTTCTGAGGCCACAATGTTGGTCTCAAGAGAACTGGGGAAAATGGTGGGAACCTTTCCTAGATATCCCAGGACGGGGGGAGGGAGGGGTTCCCGCCCCAACAAATCTAGCTTGGAAATCTTCCCGACAACTCCTGAACCCAAGACAGAACCAACAGAAACTTTATACTGTTAATTTATATTATTTTAATTGAAGTTATTTATGTTTGTGAGCCACCCTGAGGCTTCGGCGAATGGGGCGGCACAGAAATTTTCTAAATAAATATAAATAAATAAATATTTCACAGCAATCCAAAAAATGTGTTCTTTTCCCATAATTTTTTTAAAAAGGAGCAATATGGTATCCCATCAGGTGCTAAAAAATGTGTCTAGGACCACACTGCAGTATGGCAATTAACATATTCTAAACAGTCTTACTGAAATAAAAACAATGTCTTACTTAAACACGATACATAAATTCAGTGAAACTAAGAAAGGAGGCTCTACAGTCCACACAACTTTCTATAGCAATTAATCCTATAGGTTAATTAGAGCTGTAAGAAATAGTTCCTTCTGTTTGAATCTGATTTTTAAAAGTTTGCTATTGTGAACAAATTTTCCCTATTCCTTTTTACACATCAAATCAGTAATGGCTATATAAACGTCCACTGCAGTTTGGAGAGGGGGAACTGAAATTCCTCTCCATTAGATTCCTTTGGTCATTCAGTCCTATTACATATTTACCTCCAAGAAGCTACCATTTCTATGAGCTAATCTATGATTATATAATTCAAATTTGACCATTTGAAACAATGTGTGAGTGGACAATGTTGAAAGTTGTCGGGGTTTTTCCTCTGCTAAATATGCACAGGTCACCTTTATGTCACCTTTCCTTCCACAAGTAGACACTTACCACTTTTATTACCTTTTGTGTGCAAGCAGGACACATAAACAGCTGTTCTCAACTGCACTTCCAAGATGCCTGGAGAGTTTGTGGAGCCAGCCTTGGACTCATGCACCTACACCATCATATGCGTAACATTTTATAAACAGCAGACTCCCCCAGCCTGGTAAAGCCTCCCAGATGTTTTGGATTTCCACTCCCATCAGCCCCAACCAACATGGCCAATCACAGAATCATAGAATAGTGGAGTTGAAAGGGGACAAGAAGGCCATCAGGCTCAGTCCAGGACTCCAAGTTAAACCGTCCCTCTTCAGATGGCCGCCAACTGCATCTTGAATGCCTCTAGTGAAGGAAAGCCAACCTAGGTAAATTGGTTCCATTGTAGCACTGCTCTAACAGTCAGGAAGTTCTTCCTGATGTTCACCCAGAAGCTGCCTTCTTGTAACTGGAACCCATTATTCTGCTTTCTGCACTCTGAAATGATCGAGAAGAGAGCCTGGCCTTCTTCATTGTGACAGCCTTTCAAGTACTTTAAGAGTGCTATCATATCTCCCTTCAGTCTTTTCTTTTGGAGGCTAAACATGCCCAGTTCTTTCAATCTCTCCCCACAGGGCTTTGTTTCCAGTCCCTGGAACATCCTTGTTGCCCTCCTCTGAATCCTTTTCAGCTTGTCTGCATCTTTCTTAAACGGTGATTCCCAGAATTGGACATGGTACCCCTAAGGCCTAACCAATACCAAGTAAAGGGGAACTAGAACTTCATGGGATTTGTGATACTTCTATGAAAGCTCCCCTACACACACACACACACACACACACACACTTCTGTTAAAGAAAGCATATGTTCAGCTTGCAATCTACAACAACTTTTAGATCCTTCTCACTTGCAGCACTTCTGAGCCAATTATCACCCATCTTCTTGTAACATGTTTCTTCTTCCTTTGTGTGGAACTTGTCATTTGTCCCTATTAAATTTCATTCTCTTGTTTTCAGCCCTTAACTCCAGCCTATCAAGATTGTTTTGTATTTTATTTCTGTCTTTCAGTGTATTAGTTATCCCACTCAATTTTGTGCCATCTGCAAATTTGGTAAGTGTTTCCTGCACTTCCTCATCCAAATCATTAATAAAAATGTTAAGAGCACTGAGCCCAGGACTGAACCCTGCAATGCCCCAGTCAATGCAGGAACTGCAGCAGGGGATGTTCAGAATGACATGTCACATCCTGCATGTAATATAAAAGACGGTGCTTACCCCACACACCAGGTTCCTAGACCCCACCACCCCAACATACTTTGTACAACTGCACACATTCAGTCTTCAAATACTAATACTGAAAAATTGAGTTAGCTGTGTGCTTCAGAAAGTTCCATGTTAGACTCCCAAACTGCTGTACTATAACGATCAGCCAAAAGTATTGTCACATTCGTTTCCATGGAGCAGTGTCAACTACATTAGATGCGTGATGCATTGTACCTATTTCCTGAGGGTAGTCAAGCTAGTCTCCGGCCAAAAAACCCCCAAGTCTTCGGGCATCATAGTGACCAACAGATCCATTGTGGCGTAAGATTGCACGGACTAGAGCCCATTTCATCAGATACATGGTGTATTATGGGGGATTTCTTGATTTTTATATGCGCTATTCTTGGAGAAAGACATTGTAAGCAGAAAGAAGTTCAGTGAAGAAAGTATGGATAGCGGCAAGCACACTCTTAACCAGAATTCTGAGTTGCCTCTGTAAGAACGACGCCCTCGCCCCCACGTCCCCGGGCAAGCCCAACCCCACGGAGTTGGAGACGCGCGCACGAGAGGAAGCCAACCACCGTGTACCTAAACCTGCTAGGACGCTCCTCTGCAGAAGCCAGCGGGCGCTTTCCCACGCATGCGCACCTGGAACAACACGCGCGTTCTGTGTAGTACAGCTGGAAATCGTTGAGCAAAGCTTGGCGTCTCTGTTGCTACGGTGACCGCCCGGGCGGCGCCAGCTGGGCCGAAGTGTGAATGGGTGATGTCACGAGCCAGGCGCCGGCCCGTCTGGGCAGCCGGAGCCAATGAATCAGCTGAGACGGGGGCGGAAGCCCAGCCGAGAGTCGCGCGCTTGGCGCGAGCCTGGCTAAACTATAAAAAACGGGGGGAGCGCCCCAGCAAAGCTCGCGTGGTTTTATTTATTTATTTTTTGTGGGTTTCCTGCAGTCCTATATGCTGTATTGGTGGGGAGGAGTTGTCTGTACAGATAACTACTACCCTCCCGCAAGCACATACACTTCTCTCCCAAGCGCAAAAATATTGCTGTTTGCACACGTGGCATCTGTCACCACAAAGTGCTCTGCAAAGCATAAATTTTTCACAACTCTTTCCCCTCGTTTCTCACCTCGCACTTGTCTCTCAAATCTCCTGACACACACACACGCGCGCGCGCGCGCGCGCGAATCTGTTGGGATGGAAGAGGCAGGGTAGAACCTCCTTCCACTGTGTCCTCTTTTTTGAAAAGATTTGTAACTTCTTGATAGTGGCGAGATGGGTAGAAAATCTGCAAGTGCAGCTTGGAAAAGCATGGCGTTGGGCAGAGCAAATGGCTGAACTTTTGCCTATAATGTAAAGTGTGGCCGAAGAGCTCTGCTAGAGAAAAAGAGGACACCCCTATTTCTCCCGCTGCGGGTAAACCACATGTAATTGTGTGTTGGAGGGCCCAGTCTGGTTGACACTGGCTGGCTGCTGCCCCCTTTCCCCATCAATACTTGAAAAGAGGAATGGGGGAGCAAGGAGGGAAATGGCATTAAGCAGAAGCCTTTGCTCCAGATTGCCTTGACATAATTTGCGTGCCTTTCCACCCACCTAAGAAGAGACAGCAGGTCCCCTGGCCCAGATGCATCCTGTACTGTCTGAGATACAAAACTGGCCTCCCGTAATGCGTTTTCAGTAACTACAATATTAAATTGTGTCATGTTTTCTTTTCAGTTTGGAATAATTAGTCATGTTTTCATGATATAAAAGAACAGCCAGATATTGGTTGCCCGGGAGGCTTAGAAAGCAGCAGGCAGGAGTTACTCTTGCAATTTCTCATTGCTTGCAGCCTAATGTAGGAAAGCACTTGCAGTAACCAAATAATACTGCTGTAAGTGCAAAAATAACTAGTTTGGGCCCTGTGTGTTGTTTTTACATTGGTGATTTGGGAGAGATTCTAGAATATTACAAAGGAATGTTGCTTGAGCAGGCTAATATGCCAAAACCTACCTGTTCATCTCTGAGGTCTCTGGCTGCCTGTCTCTCTCCTCCTTTTTCTGTTACATGGCTTTTCCAGTGCTATTAAAAAAATGGACTACCAAAATAATTTCTCTCATTGCTTATACCATATGACAAGCCCTTCTTCAAATCCCTTTATTAGGTTTCTATTACTGCCTTACCCTTAGTTTGTACAACTGTCTTTTATAGTCCTTGATTCCTACCTCATTTCTGCCTGTGATTGTCATTCCTCCAACTCCTAACACACTCAGTGCCTCTCTAACACAGCTCCTTCTACTGTGAATCTTTAATGGGTCATATCTAGTGATGGTTTTGCGTGACAAGAAAACACTTCTATTTGAAAAGGACAGAGACCAATAGTTGCTCCTGGTGGTTGGGCAACCAATCTGCATCAGTGTTATTTATTAATTTATACCCTACCTTACTTCCAAGGGGCTCAAGTAGGCATACACAATCCTTCTCTTTTCCATCATATTCCTCCACAACAACTCTGTGAGGTAGGTTAGGTTAAGAGTCAATAATCCCAGTATCATAGCGGAGCAGGACATGTACCCAGTCTCCCAAATACCGATCAAAGTCTCTAATCACTAGGCCATGCGATTGTAGTAGAGAGGCGGGATCAGCAAATATTGAGTATCCTGGCTGTCCATCACCAGATACAACCCTGTGAATGGAACAATAAACAACCAATGCCAACCCAAGACTTTTGCTGCCTAAGTGGAGTTCACATTGTGGACCGAAGCCACTAGGGGCAAAAAGTTCGGGAAAGTTTGCTGCATCTTTCACACCAGCTACTCCTTTCATCTGTACTGCCCCCATGGTGCCACTGAGCCCTAGCCCCACACATTCCTGAAGCCTTGCATGGTGTCACCTTTCCATTAAAATCACTCCTCAAATCTCTTCTTTTTTCTGACAAACATTTGGCTTAACTCCTTTATAACCAATGGAAACCAAAAGTGATGACAGATGTAATTAAAAAACAGAGATCACCGAGAATGTCTCAGCTGCTGTGCAAGCCCATTTTCTTTCCTGCTTTGTTGTTGACATAACAGATGTGCATACTAGCAAATCAAATTCTGGCTCAGATACCAGTTTTGCTCACCCTCATGAATCAGGCAGTCTCCTAGTCTTTTTAAGAAATACATTTGTAAGATTTGCTATCTTATTCATTTTTGTAAGCTCTTTTTTTAAAGAGTAAAACTGCACTGGGGAGCTCATGGTGACCAAGAGTCAGGCATTCATTACCATTCACAGCCACCCGCTACAAACTTTTTACAGTACTCTGGCAGAGTTCAAACATGAAGCAAAAGGGTATATTTGCATTAACCAGAGCTAGGATGGTCAATTCCCTGGTCCTTCAGAATGTGTCCTGTGTCTTTGGGATTTACAGCTGTGTTAATTGGTATTATGGCCCTCTGTTTTCCTCCTCATTGGCTATTTTACATGGTTAGCTCCTTGAGATCAGAGACCTATCCTGAAATACTGTATATGTGCCATGCACTATTCCTTATAAATTATTAGGAATAAGAAAAAAATAAGCTGTCACGTGAGGAAGAGAACACAAGGATCTGGCATTAAATCACAAGTGGGCAATTTGTAACCTTCCAGGGGTTTGGACTATAACTTCCATCAGCCCTAGCCAATGGTATGACAGAAATTGTAGGCCAAAACATACGAAGGGCCATGTGGCCTACCCATATTTTAAACCAGAGTACATCAGCTGCTGTGCCAGCAACTGGGGCTTGTCCATGTAATCTGAGAGGAAGTATTACACAGCTTGACAAGATCAGTATATTTTGACCGTTTTCAAGCACAAGGCAAGTTCTTCCAAGTGGCATATTCCAGCTTCGTGCCCTTTCACTTCTCAAGGGCAATATCACATTCCACAAACGCTGAGCCGGCAACTCTCTCTAGTTTCCTAGTAGAAGCCATGATTGTTATAGCATCTTATAATCCAGAGGTGAACAAACCTTTTTGGCCTGAGAGTTGAAAGAATGCTGGGCAAGTAGTGGTTGGGGCCACTCAGGGCTTCCATGCGGCTCTGAAACACGATCTTCCGAACTGTGTTTACATGCTCCTATACAGACACATTGTCCTTCCCTGGCTGAAACCAAGGCATCTGTGCCAATGGAGACATTAACAGCCTTGAATTGCAGCGAAGAAGGGCTGATTTTTCATCCAGGAGGCAGTGCTGAGGAAGAAGGGAAAGGAAAATACACTTTCCTGCTCCTACAGTGCAATTAGGCTTTTAACAAACCTCTGCCAGTACAAATGGAAGCTTTCAGAAAGCCGGATTTCTGCAGGCAAGAGATGATTTTTCAAGGGGAGTTTACACTGTTGGGAAGGGGAGGTTTCTCTCTGCAGCAGCTCATCCCTCCCCCAAATTCCTCTCCTTGCACTGCAGTTAGGCTTTTTCAAAGCTTCCACTGGCACCAGTGCAGGCTTTTAAAAAGTCTAAACACAGCATGGGTTAGGCAACAGGGAAAGAAAGCTCAGCAGTAAGGCAAGGAAGCTCGGAGGCCAATAAGGACTTCCTGCAGGCCATGTTAAACACAGACTGGATATTTCCCATCCTTTTACAAACCAGTCTATTCTTACTCAACCCACACAATCACGCTTTCTTAATTGATTCCCAGGTAATTACAGAGGGCCACATCTTTGGGTTAAGAGATTCCACTATCCTATTTTATTGATCCACTACAAGCAAATATTGCTCAGAGGGAAATTCCATTTAAACTGACAATCTGTGTAAATTAATGAATGATTGAAAACCAGGTTTAGGTTGTACCCTTTAGAATGCTAACAGCTATGAAATGCCTCACTTCCTTAAGTTAGTGTTTTAAACGCAGCTCATTTGTATATTCAAAGAGCAATGTTTTGTGACTTGGGTATTATTTTCCCCACCCTTTCCCAACCTAGCACGTAGATTGCCATTTTATACAAGTATCGTGGGTGCCAGTGACCAGACCTTTTACTGGCAACAAGCAATATGCATGGACATCACATACCTGTGGAGTTTTATAAATAAATTTAAGTTGATTTGGGTTGGAATGCTCTACTGTACATACTTACCTGTAAGCAAGTGCCCTGTAGTTAGTAGGACCTAATTCTCAGTAGACAGGTACAGGATCGCTAGTTTACTATTTATTATTTTTATTATTTAGCCACTGTTCCACTCAATCAAGCAATCTGAAATCAGTACTGTGTTTGTTTTTCTTTCTTTAACCGTGATGGCAAAATTTAGTATGTAGCATGGAGCTGAAGATACCTTTCTGAAGGAAGAAAAAGATGGTGCTTTTATAAAAATTTTGATAGCACCTTAAATAATTGCCAAATGATTGACAGCTCAAAGCATAATTGCCTGCTTTACTGTGCATTAACTGCATTAAAACAGGGAAGCTCACTACTGGGTCTGACATATTCCTGGTACCTGCTAGTAAATCAGTCAATCAATCTTTACTCAGATTTTAACCAGGCTTGTCCCTAGGAAAAATGGTTTCAGTACAAGTGATCTGTGTGGATCACTTGAGTCTCGCAATGTGCTCAAGATGATCTTCCAAAGAAATCCAAATGTTCAACCCCTGTTTGTTGTTCTGTAGGTAAAAGCATATGTTATATTATCTTAAACTATGTCTCTATGTGTTATGTAATGATTGGCTGAATTTATGAATGGGCCATTTCTAGTATAAAGTAGAGCTAAAAGAATTGTAACCCTCTGGCTGTGCTACACCTTCTTGAATTCTTGTTTACTAATGACAGCTTCAAATAATACCATGCAAATCCCTACATGTTTTGATTTAATCTTGTTCAGTATTAAAGGCCAACAAATAATTTGAATTAGCACTGGTGTATTGAATACGTTCAATAATAATGGTCTAAATTCATTGTATCCTTCTTTGCTTCTTTTCTGATGGCATTTTAATGAGGTATGTGATTATGAAAAATAACAATTAAGTATTTCCACTACATGTTTTGAAAAATACACTTGACCAGAGATCTAATGCTGTGGCATTCTGCAACAGATTGGAAATATCCTGAGAAACTCTTCCCTCCCTTTCCACTGAACATCACCTGCAGTGGGTTTCTTAGAACAGTTTAATCCTATTCTCTCCGTCAAGGATTTCTAGCCTCTGTAAGCTTCTGACTGCTAGTGAACAAAGACTGGTATGTGGTTCTTGCAAAGGTCAATCATTAACCTACCCCAACAACAGTTTTAGCCAGATCAAGGCAATGAAGGAAAACTAAGGAAAAAGCACTTTTGCTTAGGAATGAATTGTTCAAAATGCCTCTTGTACCTTCAGTACCGTTTCCTTTCAGCTCAGCACTTTTTAGTTCCTGCATGTATTCATTTCTAGTTGGGCATAATGACATGATTTGGTCTCCCAGAGATCTGACCTTAAGTTTATTCTAAGCACAACACTATAGACTATTCCATTAATTATGGATACACTTGTGTGTATATAAAAGCTCTGATAGGCCAGTCTGGTAATTTTACCTTGTTCTGCAGGCTTACCTTAATAAATAAATTAGGGACAGATCTTTGTGCAAAGCCTTTAGAAGAAGGAATGGGGGGCACCCTGAGTCTCAAAAGCCTCAATACTCAAAGATAAGAGGGTTAGTAACATCAAACACTTTTATTCATTCTCTCTTTGGTTTGCATTATATATGACCGGGTATATTTTTATATATTTGGGTGAGTGTGAGAAAGAGAGACAAAGCATTGGAAATACAGCAGGCTATCAATAAGACATTTATTTCCATGAGTTATTGATAACGTCGTAACTCATAAGTGACAAGGTAAAGTAGACCCACGAGCAAAGCATGAAAGGCCATCAATAACAATTGGAAATACATGATGTCTCAAGAGCCTACCCTTTGTGAGCCGTGTTTCTATAGCGTCAGGTTAAGTTTCAGTCGGGACTGATGTTGTAGCAACCTGAAGCTCTGGCTGAAGTCAATGTCTTTTCTCTCAGTGTGGGGGGTGGGGGGAGGAAATCTTAGGGACTATACTTGTTTCAGTGCTGGGAGGCAGGTGAAACTGTAGATTATAAGGATGAAAGGAGAGATGACTTGTCTTCCTAAAACATTAAACATGAAAGGGAACACTGCCAGTCAACTGGATGGCCATTCTTGCGAAAGAAGACACCAGGGTCATGATCTGTAAAAGGTGCAGGTTGACTAGGGCCTGTTCCCAGAAGATGCCCAAATCTCATGAGATCCTCCAACTTCTGGGGTCTCATTAATGGAAGGAAGTTTCACACATGGCTTTGGATGCCTCAGCCATGTCTGAAAAAGAGATCTACCTGAACCACATGGTTCCCACAAGCAGCCTCCCATACTTGTAGAAGCTCCTATGTATGTAATATATATAGTCAGTATAGCATTACTATAGACCCTTGTGTGGAATTGCACAAGTGTATAAGGTCTTATTCCCCCATATATACTAATTCATAAATGGCACTGGATCATCCTCGCACCAGTGGAATGGGATCAATGCTCACTGGTGTTACCAAAACTATGGTGAGGTGCAGAGCCACTGTGGACTGACACAGTCCCATACAGCCAGCCCATGGACATGCTACAAAGAGCTTTAGATTCTGACTCCTGCCCTTCAGCTTTACGTCTGTCCTTCTGCAAGTAAGGAGCGAGCTGTTGCAGCACATGTGTAGTAACAGCACATAAAAAGACGTTATGTCCCGTCATGCCTGACTCTAGGGGGCGGTGCTCATCTCCGTTTCCTAGCCGAGGGAGCCAGCGTTTGTCCATAGACAGTCTCCGTGGTCATGTGGCCAGCATGACTAACCACCAAAGTGCACGGAACACTGTTACCTGCCCACCGAAGTGGTACCTTTTCATCTACTTGCATTTGCTTGCTTTCGAACTGCAAGGTTGGCAGGAGCTGGGACGGAGCAACAGGAACTCACCCCGTTGTGCAGACTCAAACCAGCAACCTTTCAATCAACCAGCCCAGCAGCACAGCGGTTTAAACCACTGCGCCACCTGCAGTCCCAGCAACAGCCTAAACTAAACACATAAGGCCACTGCCCTAGCCACTCAGCATCCTTCCAGCTAAGCTCCCGTCCAAGATGCTGCTGCTTCTTTTTTAAGTACATGGGATCTTTTTCTTCCTGATACAGTTCCAGGACCCAAAGCTATTAGGAGTCTCTCTATTCCCTGGGGATGGAAGTATGTTGTTCTTTTACAAGTTCACATTCGGTTGAAAACAGTGGATTTTAATGCATGAGAACTGGTGATACAAATCAAGTTAGCTAAGGAAGAAAGGGAAAGACTGATGTAGCCCTTCTACTCTGAATAAGGAAGTTTATATGCCCCATCATTTCATCTTTTAATATTCTTCTACTATGTAGAAATGGGAATATGAAAGAGTCCCTATCAGAATTCAGCAGACAACAGGATCTGTAGGAGGAATAAGAAGAAGTCACTAGAACTGTATCTTTCAGAATCTGAAAAAGGAATTGTGAAAACCTTTAACTTTTTACTTCTAATGTCAAAATGGCCATAGGCCATCTCATCCGACTACAAGAATCCCATGAACTGTATTACACAACACTAACAAACATATATTAATCAGAAGCTAATTTCTTCTATGATCAGAAAGAAAGGGTTGGACACCACTTTCTAACCAAACTTACCCTGGAGGCTGATTGTTAAAAATATGACATGAGCTGAAACAGATGACTCAGCTTCTACAATAGAAAATCATCAGCAGCAACAAATTAGAAATTTCTGAGAGGAGTCAACGAGCATGTGGGTAGGGTTGCTACCAGTCTATCTGGATTTTCAAGAAATATTTAACAAAGCCATTCATCAAATGCTCTTTGCAAAACCTAACTGTCACAAAATGCCTTTTATAAACAGGGAGTCTGTCGAAATACATGAAACAAAGAATAATATGATTTCAGTTAAAAGAAAGCAACAAAGGAGTCAAAAGGAATCCTCAGGGTATCAGAATGCAGAAGGCTGAGCTAGGCTTTCAGCAGAATCATGAGTCTTCTAGCAATGCACCAATTCAGAAAGGTGGGGGAATATCAATGTGCCATCATATCAAAAGCTCCCAATAGATAGCAAAGGTGCCATAATGAAACTGAACCCTAAAACTGATAAATGACTTGTGCATGGAGATTGTGCAAGCAGGAGCATTCCACATAATCTCAGCAGTAGAATCCCACCCAACCACCCAGCCCATGAATGCAGAAGACCCTTGGTTCAATCCATAGCAGAGCTGGGAGAAAACCCAGCCCAAAAGCTTATAGAGCTACTGTCAGTCATGTATTGAGCTAGTGGGCCCAAGGGTCTGTCTTTTCCATATTCCTTCCCTGCACCTGCATGCCAAAGAGTTAATGTTCTCAGTAGGGCTGAATTATGTGATTCTGCTAATCTATGACTTGGTTCTTAAGCAGAAATGAAATGAAATGAAATGGCTGTCAAGATGATGTATAATTGGGCCAATATGCTGATAACACTTTTCAGGCTAGTAAAAAATAAAATAAAAACAGATTGCTGAGGTGCAAGAGAAACTTTCTGAAGTGGGTAGACATGGAAAGGCAAAAGAAATTTCATGCCTGCTCAAGAACTATGTGGGATATAGCTTGCAGTCATAGAAAGATCACTTAGCAAACTAGGGTACTCTAAAAGGCTATTTATTAATTAAATGTCATAAATGAATACAAAGAGCATTTAAAAGTTAAATATATCGGAAGGCCAGTGTAAGAAATGCATCTACATTTAGAGCAAGTGTGAGATATACCACAGAAGGAAAAAGTCAGCCGGTATCTTCCCCATTCCCACTCCCACAATTCCTGTAAAATGCTGTCCAGACCCATGACCCTCCCATCAACCCTCAACATTGATTATGTTGGCTCTGAGATTTTAAGAACTGTATGCCAAAATATCTGGAAGGCCACAAATTGGACATTCCCTTCATGTAGGCAAGACAAAACTTGCTTCTTAAGGAGAGGAGTTACGTTTTCCTTTCTAAATTGTATTTTATCTTTCACATTAGTATCATGTCCTTCTTCAAAGGACATACGTACACTCATTTTTAGGAGAGAATACATTAGGTTTTGGCTAATGTTACCGTCCCAACAGCACTGGAGTTCTGAGTGAGAATTAGCTTTGAAGCTAAGTCCAGCATGACGACTATTGCCCGGACGGATGATGGCCATTCCGGGACCGGGGACCGGGACGCTGCTGGCCTGCAGACCCTCCATCTTGCCGGCGAGTTCTCCACAGGCCCTGCCCTTGCCCCTCCCCTTCCCTCCCGGCATGGGTGGCAGCTGTGCTGGATTGGGGGTGGGGCACAGGGAGGGGCCGCGGGATTAACTTGCCGGCCCCAGCCGAGGCCAGTGGCCCAAGGGCGATGGCCCAAGGGCGTTGCCACCATTTGGGACCGTTCAGGGTTGTGCGGGGGCTGGGCTGGCCAGAGACTCTGTCTGTGTGTGTGTGTATTTTGTAATTGGGTGGGTTGGAGGGTTTTAATTGTATTTTAATTGTATTTTATTGGATTGTTTTAATGGATTCATGCCTGGCTGCTACTATGGGGTTGCCTGGGGAGCACGTGGGCACCACCATTGGGGTGGTGTCGGGCAATGGTTGATATGGCATTGGGGATTTAATGTGTCGGCATAGAAGAAGGAGGGACAGATGGCTGACACCTGTTCCCCCTTCTGGTTATTCCCCCAACCGGAAGGTTCTGGGTACGCTTATCAACTGTCCCTCAGGCCTGACGGTGCTGCTGCTTAATGCCAGATCGGTCCATAACAAAACATCCCTCATCCATGATTTAATTGTGGATGAGGGGGCTGACCTGGCTTGCATTACAGAGACCTGGGTGGGAGAGGGGGGGATGTATCTCTCCCTCAACTGTGCCCGCCTGGGTATCTGGTCCAGCACCAGCCAAACCTGGAGGGGAGGGGAGCAGGGGTCGCTTTAATCTATCGAGCTTCAATTTCCCTTGCGGGGCTTCCTGTTCTCTTGAGGCCAGGTCTAGAGTGCTTATACCTGGCGTTGGGCGACCGAGACAGACTGGGGATTCTGCTGGTGTACCATGCACCCTTCTGCCCAACAGACTCCCTGCCTGAGCTGACGGAGATCATCTCGGACTTGGTGTTGAAGACTCCCAGGATGTTGGTCCTGGGGGACTTCAATCTCCATGCCGAGACTGTTCTGACTGGGGCAGCTCAGGACTTCATGGCCTCCATGACGGCCATGGGGCTGTCTCAACATGTCATAGACCCGACCCATGAACGTGGACACACGCTGGACCTGGTTTTCTCAACGGGGCAAGAAGAGGGTGATCTGAGGGTGAGGAATTTGTGTCTGACTCCCTTGTCATGGTCAGATCACTTCCTCGTGAGGTTCGAGCTCGATGCTGGCCTTTCCCTCTATAAGGGTTCAGACCCTATTGTGTTGGTCCGCCCTCGGAGCCAGATGGATCCGGATGGATTCCTGAAGGCTCTGGGGGATTTTCCGGTTGATAAAGTTGGCACTCCTGTTGATGCTCTAGTTGAACTGTGGAATGGGGAAATGGCCAGAGCTATTTACACGATCACTCCTAAGCGTCCTCTCCTGCCCTGCAGAGCCCATTCATCCCCATGGTATACATCTGAATTACGGGCGATGAAGTGGGTTGGGAGACGACTAGAGCGTAGGTGGAGAAAATCACGGGATGAATCTGACCGAACACGCTTACAAGCTCATTACTGAGCCTATGCTGTGGCGGTGAGGGCGGTGAAGAAGAAATTTTTCACCACTTCTATTGCTTCCTCACAGTGCCGTTCAGCGGAGCTCTTTGGGTGGTACATGGGCTGATACATCCTGGCCCTAAGAAAGATCCTGTACCACCTTCGATGGCCCGCTGTGACGACTTTGCCCAGCACTTTAAGGAGAAAATCACTCAGATTCGTCACGAGCTGGACACCACAAGTGATTCAGATCCTTTAGGGGAGGTACCAATGACTCTGTCTGGTCAGATATTAATGGATTAATTTCAGTTACTGCAGCCTGATGATGTGGACAAGGTGCTTGGACAAGTATGCCCCACCACCTGTTTACCTGACCCTTGCCCGTCATGGCTGCTGACCAAAGCCAAACACGGGATTGGTGCCTGGATCCTGGAGGTCATTAACACCTCTCTGAGGGATGGCCGGGTGCCTGCTCCTTTAAAGGAGGCAGTAGTCAGGCTGGTCCTAAGGAAGGTGTCCCTGGATCCAGAGATGGCCGCCAATTATAGACCAGTGGCCAATATCCCATTTTTGGGTAAGGTGTTGGAACGGGTGGTGGTAGGACAACTCCAAGCACTCTTGGATGAAACTGATTATCTGGACCCATTTCAGTCTGGCTTCAGACCCAGGTATGGTACTGAATCTTCCTTGGTTGCCCTGTATGATGACCTGTGCAGGGAGTGAGACGGGGGGAGTGCGTCCCTGTTGGTCCTCCTGGACCTCTCAGTGGCTTTCGATACCATCGACCATGGTATCCTTCTGGATAGGCTGGCAGGACTGGGAGTAGGAGGCACTGCTTAGCAATGGTTCCGCTCCTACCTCGACGACTGATTCCAGAAGGTGGTACTGGGGGATTTTGGCTCTGCGCCATGGCAACTTTGCCATGGAGTACCACAGGGGTCCAATTTGTCCCCCTTGCTATTTAATCCCTACATGAAACCACTGGGAGAGGTCATCAGGAGGTTTGGGCTGTGGAATCATCAGTATGCTGATGACACCCAGCTCTACCTCTCTTTTTCAACCGATCCAGGTGAGACAGTGGCTGTACTGAACCGGTGCCTGGCTGAGGTAATGGGCTGGATAAGGGCCAATAAACTGAAGCTCAATCCAGACAAGACGGAAGTCCTGTTGGTGGGTGATTCGAGCTCCTGGGTAGGTGACTTGGACCTTACCCTGAATGGGGTTACATTCCCTCTAAAGGACAGGTTCCACAGCTTGGGAGTGCTCCTCGACCCGGAGCTGTCCTTGGAAGCTCAAGTGACAGCAGTGGCGAGGAGCGCTTTCCTTCAGCTTTGGCTAATCTATCAGCTGCATCCCTACCTGGAGGAAGACTGCCTAGCGACAGTGAGGCACGCATTGGTTACTTCCCGGTTGGATTTCTGCAACGCGCTCTACGTGGGGCTGCCCTTGAAAGTCTGGATACTTCAGATGGTGCAAAATAGAGCAGCCAGGTTGCTGACGGGGACTGGGCGTTATTCTCATATAAACCCAGTCCTCTATCAGCTTCACTGGCTTCCCATTGAAGTCCGGGCTCAATTCAAGGTGCTGGTCGTTACCTATAAAGCCCTTAACGTCTTGGGACCTGGATACCTAAAGGAACGCCTTCTTCCGTATTTGCCCTCCCGCGCCCTGAGATCGGCAGCAGAGGCCCTCCTCTGGGAACCCTCCGTGAAAGATATTAGGAGGCAAAGTACCCGGAGGAGGGCCTTCTCTGTGGTGGCGCCCCGCCTATGGAATGCGCTCCCCAGAGAGGTCTGCCTGGCGCTGTCGTTATTTGGTCTTCAGTGCCAGGTTAAGACCTTTTTATTCCAACAATATTTTAATAACTTTTAATATTAGTTTATATATGTTTTAACTGCAGCCAGGGTGGATTTGTAATTTATTTGTATTATGTTTTGTATTATTTTATTTATGTAAGCCGTCCTGAGGCCTTCGTGACTGGACAGCATATAAATATTCTAAATAAATAAATAAATATTTCAATACAGTTGACTCTCCAAGCACAAAACATTTTTGTGCAAGTGGAATGTACAATGGAGGGCAATACTAATTATCAGAGGGAGATAGTACTTAAAATGGTCAGGACATTTGTAGCCTGATCAAAGATAACACAACTATATATAAACTAAATATTCAAATAGAGAAAATAAATCATAAGTGGGTATCTTGTGGCCTTCCAGATATTTTGGTGTACTATCCCCATCAGCTCTAGCCAACATAACCAATGATGAGTTGTAGACCTGGATATCTGAAGAGTCACAGCTTGCCCACCCAGGAAATAAATAATGAAAAAGTTTGTTGCGCTCTTTCAAAGTAGAGAAAAAGCAGTGGTGATAATCCAGTTCTGTTGAGACAAGATTAACTGGTGAAAATGGGATGAAATAATTCAACACTTCACTTATTTTTAAAAAAATATTCCTCACATGTGTTGTGAGGGATTCTGGGGTTTGTGGCTTTTAAAGGATCGGATAACACTACCCATACATGGAAAATAGATCTTTAGCACGAGCAGAGTTTTCTGAGCATTGCCAGCCTATACCTTTACTACCATGTACTCAAAACTGATGTTCGAAATTAACAACTGTTGTTATCGTGAAGCCTTGCTTTATAGTTGACTAGTATTATCAGGAAATCTAGCAGAGCATGGACATAGCTGGACCATAATCTTACCCAGTCTTGTAAATTCTTAAATTCTCACAGTTCTCTAGTCATTCTAATAGTTCTGTGTCTAGATGCATCTCATCTGCTTCTTTTCAGGTTCATTGAACTGCTTAGCTACATAGTGAAGCAACTAAAAGCAGTTAGACATTGAAAAACAACTTATTTTTTCTATTCTGTGTTGCAATAATTGCTTGATTTTAAATAATGAATCATTTAAAGTTCACTGGGGTCAATAGGGATATTCTTGATAATTCTAATTGACTAGAATAACAATAAATCTGGTGATTGTGTGGGTACAACAATACATTTTCTGTGGCTATTTGAAAATAAAAATGGCTTGCATTACCTGGTTGTATTTGCAGGATGCCTGCAGAAAGCATAAAATGCTGTCTACTGCTATCAGCATGGTTTGATATGGCTATTAATTAGAGACAACGATCTAGAAAAGAATGAATGATTTTGAGTATAATTTTTATAAAGCAACTATTCTGTACTGTCATTTATCTCAAGGTAATGTGTGCAATGCACCTATGAACCCAGCACTAATGTCTCAGCTACTCATCGCTTGTAAGAAATTGTGACTATTCCTTGACAGTATATGAGATCTCAAAGGCATGTGCCTTATATACCTTATCAATTAAAGAATTGTCCAAAGTGAATCATACACCCACAGATTCATAGATAACTAAATTCAGCTTGCCATATACTCGAGAGTAGTGTTCCCCAGCCTGGTACCCTCCAGATGTTTTGGATTTCAACAATGATCCTGAGTCCAGCGCTCAAGACGTCTGCAAGGAGTACTCTAAAACAACTGAAAGGCACCAGGTTGGGGAAGGGTGGTCTAGAGTGAGATAATCATTTGGATTACAGGCAGTCCTTGAAAGTTCCAAGATACAAAGAACCTTATTTACGAGTGACCTGCCATAAAACCTAATTTAAAAAAACCCTGTGGAAAATCATCAACAGCACAGACAGAGAGAAAGCAAAAGGGGAGAGAGGGAGAACCTCCAAAGCATCTCCAGAGAGAGAGAGAGAGAGAGAGAGAGAGAGAGAGAGAGAGAGAGAGAGAGAGAGAGAGAGAGGGGCCAGC